>NW_021166860.1:153357-176903 GCF_900634415.1 Cottoperca gobio | reverse complement strand
ATTTACTCTGTCCTTGTGTTTCTGCCTTTCTCCCCAGCTGTGACTTGTTCCCTCCTTTGGTGTCTGTGTATTTATCCCTGTCTGCCCCAGTGTGTTTTGTGGGATTGTCATTCATGTTACGTCGTGTCCTGCTCGTGTCCTGCTCGTGTCCTGCTCGGTTTGTTTTTGTTTGTTACTTTATATTTTTGTACTTTGTCAGCTTCGGCTTTGTTTTCAATAAAGCTAATTTTTTTGTTAACATCGTTGTCCAGTAAACTGCATTTGGGTCCTCACCATCACCACACCGTGACAGTTGGTTACCTTTTTAATAATTAAATCATGTTCTTATTTAATTCTGCATGATGAATTATTACTCGTGGAGCATCATGTGGTTTCCTCCAAAGAAAAAAACCACTAGATGTCCTCGTATCCATGATTAACAAGGGGGCAGAGTTATTCTTTATGTCGTGAACATAACGCTGATTATATTCTGTGTTTCGTTGGGTGTGAACATGAGGGATTATTCCCATGATATTAAAAACAGTCTTCAAGATCAGTGTGAAGGAAAATCCTCCTCAAGTTTCCACAGCTTTCAAAACAAGATTAAATTATTTAACGTCTCAAACTTCATCAATAAAAATTAATCAACTCAGCGACTTTAGTGACATGTTTTTAAGATCCCAAAGTGTCAGGGCCCCTGACCTTCAGCTACACACTCAACAGAAAGTGACAACGAGGTTAAACATGTATAAAGTCAGACTGTGTCTTGCTCCTCTGCAGGAGGGGGGCTGAATGCTCCACGTTGAGCAGGAAATCATCGTCTTGCTCTTCTAAATCGTACGTAGCGACGCAGAGGAAGCTCCGACAGCAGCAGGGACATCAGTGCATTAAAACACACCATGAACTGACTGCAGCATCAGATGATTCTCAGCTGCAGTCAGAGACTTTAGAAGAGTTTTATATTATATTGTGAGTCCGGCTCTGAGTTGTGTTTTCAAGCTTCTTGTTACAGAACAGACGGAGCTCCACTGAGGCGGAGGCTGTGCTCTGTTTACTTTACTCACACATATAGTTCAGGGTGCCTGAAGTCTGTAGTGTGAGAGTCTGTAATGAGAGAGTCTGTAGTGAGAGAGTCTGTAATGAGAGTCTGTAGTCTGTAGAGAGAGTCTGTAGTGAGAGAGTCTGTAGTGAAAGACTGTAGTCTGTAGTGAGAGAGTCTGTAGTGAGAGTCTGTAGTGAAAGACTGTAGTCTGTAGTGAGAGAGTCTGTAATGAGAGTCTGTAGTCTGTAGTGAGAGTCTGTAGTGAAAGACTAGTCTGTAGTGAGAGAGTCTGTAGTGAGAGAGTCTGTAGTGAGAGTCTGTAGTCTGTAGAGAGAGTTTGTAGTCTGTAGTGAGAGTCTGTAGAGAGAGTCTGTAGTGAGAGTCTGTAGTCTGTAGTGAGAGTCTGTAGTCTATAGTGAGAGTATGGAGTGAGAGTCTGTAGTGAGAGTCTGTAGAGAGAGTGTGTAGTCTGTAGTGAGAGTCTGTAGTGAGAGTCTGTAGTGAGAGTCTGTAGTCTATAGTGAGAGTATGGAGTGAGAGTCTGTAGTGAGAGTCTGAGTCTGTAGTCTGAGTCTGTAGTGAGAGTCTTTAGTCTGAGTCTGTAGAGAGTCTGTAGTCTGAGTCTGTAGTCTGAGTCTGTAGTCTGAGTCTGTAGAGAGTCTGTAGTGAGAGTCTGTAGTGAGAGTCTGTAGTCTGAGTCTGTAGTGAGAGTCTGGAAAGAGAGACTGGAGAGAGAGTCTGTAGTGAGAGTCTGTAGTGAGAGTCTGTAGTCTGTAGTGAGAGTCTAGTCTGTAGAGAGAGTCTGTAGTGAGATTCTGTAGTGAGAGTCTGTAGTCTGTAGTGAAAGTCTGTAGTGAGAGTCTGTAGTGAGAGTATGGAGTGAGAGTATGTAGTCTGTAGTGTGAGAGTCTGTAGTGAGAGTCTGTAGTCTGAGTCTGTAGTGAGAGTCTGTAGTCTGAGTCTGTAGTCTGAGTCTGTGGAGAGTCTGTAGAGAGTCTGTAGTCTGAGTCTGTAGTGAGAGTCTGTAGTGAGAGTCTGTAGTCTGAGTCTGTAGTGAGAGTCTGGAGAGAGAGTCTGTAGTGAGAGTCTGTAGTCTGAGTCTGTAGTGAGAGTCTGTAGAGAGTCTGTAGTCTGAGTCTGTAGTGAGAGTCTGTAGTGAGAGTCTGTAGTCTGAGTCTGTAGTGAGAGTCTGTAGAGAGAGTCTGTAGTCTGAGTCTGTAGTGAGAGTCTGTAGTGAGAGTCTGTAGTCTGAGTCTGTAGTGAGAGTCTGGAGAGAGAGTCTGTAGTGAGAGTCTGTAGTCTGAGTCTGTAGTGAGAGTCTGTAGAGAGAGTCTGGAGAGAGAGACTGTAGTCTGAGTCTGGAGAGAGTCTGTAGTCTGAGTCTGTAGTGAGTCTGGAGAGAGAGTCTGTAAATAAAACATGATGTATTATTACAGGTTAGGGTAAAACATTTGATCCTAGCAGTAAAATAAGTAATTAAAATGAGCTCCACGTCTACCAGCTGCAACTTTAAAGTGATGAACACATTAATGCATCAATATTTATAATCCAATAATATAATATATATTATTCTACATAATGAGTTATTTTACTTTGAGAACTGTATTTTTTTAATGCTAATACTTTTGTACTTTACTAAGTAGAATTTTGAATTCAGGACTTTTACTTGCAACAGAGTATTTCAGTAAAATCGGAATACTACCGCTGCTACCATATTTAGTTTTTTAACTGTTTACTTATTTATTATATCTCTCTTTTCTTCACTTCCTCTTGTTGTTGCGTTGTCCCTTTGTCACACTGTAAATAAAGGAATATTTTAGCTGCCGTGAAATCACTTTTACATGAGAATAAAACAGTTTGAACTGAAGAGGAGCCTGAACCTGGACAGCTGTGATTGGCCGAAGTGGTCCACTTTGGCTGCTGTAATTGGCCGAGCCTTGTTCACATTATTGGCCAAGTCTTGTTCACATTAGCTGCTGTGATTGGTCGAGCCTTGTTCACATTAGCTGCTGTGATTGGTCGAGCCTTGTTCACATTAGCTGCTGTGATTGGCCGAGCCTTGTTCACATTAGCTGCTGTGATTGGTCGAGCCTTGTTCACATTAGCTGCTGTGATTGGTCGAGCCTTGTTCACATGAGCTGCTGTGATTGGTCGAGTCTTGTTCACATGAGCTGCTGTGATTGGTCGAGCCTTGTTCACATTAGCTGCTGTGATTGGTCGAGCCTTGTTCACATGAGCTGCTGTGATTGGCCTAGCCTTGTTCACATTAGCTGCTGTGATTGGTCGAGCCTTGTTCACATTAGCTGCTGTGATTGGTCGAGCCTTGTTCACATTAGCTGCTGTGATTGGTCGAGCCTTGTTCACATTAGCTGCTGTGATTGGTCGAGCCTTGTTCACATTAGCTGCTGTGATTGGTCGAGCCTTGTTCACATTAGCTGCTGTGATTGGCTGCTCCACCCTTCCGTACATCCACACAGTGAGGTTTAGCGCACACACAGCGGAGGAGCACGGTGAGTGTAACATTAACTATTTTACAGCTAATCTTCCAGCTGTGTGACTTTATTAGTTCAATGATTAGCCTTTAAACATTTTACTGTTTCAGATGAGACACTGAAATGACTCCTGGCTTCACTTTAGTGAAATAATTATTGTGCGTAAAATAGCTTTAGCCGAGAAGCTAGTTAGATGAGTGGACTGAGTAGCTAACGACTAACTAACGAGTTACAAACTAAATGGTTTATAGTTTAAATAGTTGACTGTCTGTGTATCACTCGCGTTCAGATGTGTAGTAGTTTATCTGCATGTTAACGGAAACACAACTAGTGTCTGAAAACTCAAACGTGAGCTACATTCAATATAAAGCGAGGTTTTAGAGTTCAGCTTGATGCTAACTGGTTAGCTAACTTGCGGTGTTAGCTAAACAGTTAGCGTTAGGCGACTTAAAATGGAGTTTAATGTTTGTCAGACGAGAACTAACATTAAACTGTGAGTTGTGTGTGTGCCAGTCCTCCGTCAGTGAGTGGACAGTGTGTGTGTGGACAGTGTGTGTGTGGACAGTGTGTGTGTGTGGACAGTGTCTGATCCCTGGCTAACTCTCATCACCGTTAGCTACTATTTACCAGACGTTGCTAGCCCAATGCTAACATCTGAAGAGTCGTTATCAAGCTACTTTGTTTGTAACTGTCGCGACTTCTCAAACTTAACGTCACATTTACATCCAACTTCATTCCCCCGTTAATACCGGAGACTTCCACCGAGCATTTAAACGGTGTTACGGTCCCTGTGATTGTGAAACTAATAGCCACACCCTTCCTTTCGAAAGCAACTGCGATACAAGTCACGACAGTAAGTTTGTCTAATGTTGTGAAGCCGACATGGCACTAAAGTATTTTACAACAGACTTTTATAAAAGTTGTGAGCGTTTGTTTGTTGTCCTCCGTTAAGTTATTTGCCTCCTTCTGGCTCTGACATGATACAAGAATCTAACTGAAGAGCAGTTTGACTTAACAGAATTAAAAATAAATACAAAATGTACTTTGTTCCTGATGAGCGACAGGTTGTTCTGCAGCACGTGACCTCACCTCCTTCAGGAAGTGTGTGTAAAATATAAAGTCGTTTTTCAGGATAGACTCTTAAAGTTTTCAGTGTTTTGGTTCATTTTATGAGAATAAAAGAATAAACTCAACATGCATCTTGAAGGTAAACGTGAAACACAAGTATGGTTTACATTTTGTACTGTCTTGTCATTTGCAAGAGCTTTATCATTCAAGTGTTAATTGTTATTTTGGTGTTTTATTTTCTCTATTTGGTTTCTGCGATGCTCTTAATGGAAACAAAAGGACTTCACGGATAAGAATGAAGACAAAGGGGCACACATAAAGATGAAGAATAGACGGGTTATTCTGTACATAAGTGTCATGAAGTAGTCCTCCATCAGAAGCAGCATCATGGCTGCACATCTCTGAACCAGCTTCTGAACTGGCTGTTTTTCTAATGGAGTTTGGGAGTTAGTCCTTTCATGTTCCTATTTGTCTTGCCTTTGTGAACCAATACGCTAAACTTTACGTTTCCAGTCTCATCAGTGATCTGAATGTAAACGTTCTCCATGTCTTTATCTGTTTGTTTCATTCTGTATCTCACTTTGTGCTTTCATGCACCTACTGTGGAAGATAATTTCCCCCTTGATGAATAATAAAGGTCTTTCCTCAGGGCCAGTTTCCTGAACAGTTTGGTGCAGCCTGGTTTTTCTGGCTCCCGCCGACAGTCGGCACCTGCCCGCTGACATCGGTGTACCTGAGGATCTGCTGGAGCCCCCTCCCCAGATGTAGAGGGAGTTGTCGTGTACACAGTAGGTTCAGCTTTTTGTTTCACTGCACAGATTTAATGCGATTCATTGTTTGTGAAGTGCGGTAGATTTGACTTGTTGACTGGCATCAACACGAGCAGGTTTGGTGAAGGTTGTCAGCTCAGTAATGTTTGAGGCTCGTATCTAATCGGGTGAAGGTTTATCTGATGTCACAGCTTTGAAACGAGTTGTGACACCCACGGCGGTTTACGTAGAATGTTTCCGCTAACAAATGCATCAGGCACGCGTTGGCGTCACCCTGAGTTGCACCCCCTCGCCCTGGTAATGATTTCAGTGCCGTGGTCTCACATGCACCCTCTGATCTCCATTTTCTGTTTGTATGGTGTACTTGAGTAGAGGAGGGTCACTACAATGGCTCTTTGTGGAGAGCCTTGTGTGCCTGCCTCTCGCTGTGGGCTTCTGCTGGTGCTTCATACGTCGTCGTTAGAATTGCAAATGCCGGCTCGAGTGTGACAGAGCGGTTCTTGTGTTGTGTGTCTCAACGTTTGACCCACAGACCTGATATGATTCGTGGATTCAAAGAGGTTTGTAAATGAGACTTTTAGTGTGCATCACCCCCTCTTTGACATTTAGTCATCAAATGAAAATCACATTTGAGTTTCAGAACGGCATTTAAAACACAACAAACGCACGACTTTAAAGGCTCACGTGTTCCTCTGCATGTTTGAACTGAGATAATAATAATAATAATAATAATAATAATAATAATAATGGTTAGATGCTTAATTCAAATCTCCCATCTCTCCCATCTCTCGCTCCTCTCCCTCCTCTCCCTCCTCTCCCTTCTCTCCCTTCTCTCGCTCCTCTCCCTCCTCTCCCTCCTCTCCCTCCTCTCCCTTCTCTCGCTCCTCTCCCTCCTCTCCCTCCTCTCCCTTCTCTCCCTTCTCTCCCTTCTCTCCCTTCTCTCCCATCTCTCCCTTCTCTCGCTCCTCTCCCTCCTCTCCCTCTCTCCCTCCTCTCCCTCCTCTCCCTTCTCTCCCTCTCTCCCTTCTCTCCCTTCTCTCGCTCCTCTCCTCCTCTCCCTCCTCTCGCTTCTCTCCCTTCTCTCGCTCCTCTCCCTCCTCTCCCTTCTCTCCCTCCTCTCCCTCCTCTCCCTTCTCTCCCTTCTCTCGCTCCTCTCCCTCCTCTCCCTCCTCTCCCTTCTCTCCCTTCTCTCGCTCCTCTCCCTCCTCTCCCTCCTCTCCCTCCTCTCCCTTCTCTCCCTTCTCTCCTCTCTCCTTCTCTCCCTTCTCTCCCTTCTCTCGCTCCTCTCCCTTCTCTCCCTTCTCTCCCTTCTCTCCGCTTCTCTCGCTCCTCTCCCTCCTCTCCCTTCTCTCCCTTCTCTCCCTTCTCTCGCTCCTCTCGCTCCTCTCCCTCCTCTCCCTTCTCTCCCTTCTCGCTCCTCTCCCTTCTCTCGCTCCTCTCGCTCCTCTCCCTTCTCTCCCTTCTCTCGCTCCTCTCGCTTCTCTCGCTTCTCTCCCTTCTCTCGCTTCTCTCGCTTCTCTCCCTCCTCTCCCTTCTCTCGCTCCTCTCCCTTCTCTCCCTTCTCTCCCTTCTCTCGCTCCTCTCCCTTCTCTCCCTTCTCTCGCTCCTCTCGCTTCTCTCCCTTCTCTCCCTTCTCTCCCTTCTCTCGCTCCTCTCGCTCCTCTCCCTTCTCCCTTCTCTCGCTCCTCTCGCTTCTCTCCCTTCTCTCCCTTCTCTCCCTCCTCTCGCTCCTCTCCCTCCTCTCCCTCCTCTCCCTTCTCTCGCTTCTCTCCCTTCTCTCCCTTCTCTCCCTCCTCTCCCTCCTCTCCCTTCTCTCGCTTCTCTCCCTTCTCTCCCTTCTCTCCCTTCTCTCGCTCCTCTCGCTTCTCTCGCTTCTCTCCCTTCTCTCCCTTCTCTCGCTCCTCTCGCTCCTCTCCCTTCTCTCCCTTCTCTCGCTCCTCTCCCTCCTCTCCCTCCTCTCCCTTCTCTCGCTTCTCTCCCTTCTCTCCCTTCTCTCCCTCCTCTCCCTCCTCTCCCTTCTCTCGCTTCTCTCCCTTCTCTCCCTCCTCTCGCTCCTCTCCCTCCTCTCCCTTCTCTCCCTTCTCTCGCTTCTCTCCCTTCTCTCCCTCCTCTCCCTCCTCTCCCTCCTCTCCCTTCTCTCGCTTCTCTCGCTTCTCTCCCTTCTCTCCCTTCTCTCGCTCCTCTCCCTCCTCTCGCTTCTCTCGCTTCTCTCCCTTCTCTCCCTTCTCTCGCTCCTCTCGCTCCTCTCCCTTCTCTCCCTTCTCTCGCTCCTCTCCCTTCTCTCCCTCCTCTCGCTTCTCTCCCTTCTCTCCCTTCTCTCGCTCCTCTTCCTTCTCTCCCTTCTCTCCCTTCTCTCCCTTCTCTCCCTCCTCTCCCTCCTCTCCCTTCTCTCGCTTCTCTCCCTCCTCTCCCTCCTCTCCCTTCTCTCGCTCCTCTCGCTCCTCTCCCTTCTCTCCCTTCTCTCGCTCCTCTCCCTTCTCTCCCTCCTCTCGCTTCTCTCCCTTCTCTCCCTTCTCTCGCTCCTCTCCCTTCTCTCGCTCCTCTCGCTTCTCTCCCTTCTCTCCCTTCTCTCCCTCCTCTCGCTCCTCTCCCTCCTCTCCCTCCTCTCCCTCCTCTCCCTTCTCTCGCTTCTCTCCCTTCTCTCCCTTCTCTCCCTTCTCTCCCTTCTCTCCCTTCTCTCGCTCCTCTCCCTCCTCTCCCTCCTCTCCCTCCTCTCCCTTCTCTCGCTCCTCTCGCTCCTCTCCCTTCTCTCCCTTCTCTCGCTCCTCTCCCTTCTCTCCCTCCTCTCGCTTCTCTCCCTTCTCTCCCTTCTCTCGCTCCTCTCGCTCCTCTCCCTTCTCTCCCTTCTCTCGCTCCTCTCCCTTCTCTCCCTCCTCTCGCTTCTCTCCCTTCTCTCCCTTCTCTCGCTCCTCTCCCTTCTCTCCCTTCTCTCCCTTCTCTCCCTTCTCTCGCTCCTCTCCCTTCTCTCGCTCCTCTCCCTTCTCTCCTCTCTCCCTTCTCTCCCTTCTCTCCCTTCTCTCCCTTCTCTCGCTCCTCTCGCTCCTCTCCCTTCTCTCCCTTCTCTCCCTTCTCTCGCTTCTCTCGCTCCTCTCCCTTCTCTCCCTCCTCTCGCTTCTCTCGCTTCTCTCCCTTCTCTCGCTCCTCTCCCTTCTCTCCCTTCTCTCGCTTCTCTCCCTTCTCTCGCTCCTCTCCCTTCTCTCCCTTCTCTCCCTCCTCTCGCTCCTCTCGCTCCTCCTGTAATGAGAAGTTATTTGCAGCTCCGGACCTCGAACACACTGACTCGCACGTTCAGGCTGTATTGCACTTTATTGGCGCCACGTGTTCCGTAGGCGACGCATGTGTTACATTAACGCACATCTTTGTAAACATCTTCTGCACAATAACATTAAATAACTGCCTCACAATCAGAATTCAGTTTCCAGTTTTAATTCAGATATCCTGAATTTATTTATTTTACAGTAGTGCATTTATTTTTATTGGAATTTAGTTTTTTTAATTTCTTGTACAATGTTTTATGTTATCTTTTTATTTCTCGGGTGTTTGTTTGCACCTTTCCTCCCAGACTAATTCCTTGTTTCTGGAAACTGACTATTCTTCCTAAAAGTACTGTTGGTTCTTCTTAAATGCTTTGTCAGGTTGGAATCAGCAGCTCTGAATCTGAGGATGTTTGAATCCTGCAGCTCGTCTTCATTTGGTGTTTTTAAGGCGACGCCCCCGTCGCCATGGCAGCTGCAATCCCGTGGTAGTGGGGGGGAATCACAGCTCGTGTTTTGGCAGAGAAACACCGTTTTGATGTGCTGATGTCAGTTCTGTAGACTCACTGTAACAAGAGTTATGATGTTTAAAAGCAGAGTGTCTTGTGTCTCTTCAGACTCTTGTGCTGACCAGTGACGTCGTCCACCATGCGTGAGTACAAGCTCGTGGTTCTGGGATCGGGAGGCGTCGGGAAGTCTGCTCTGGTGAGCGATGGCCGTCGCAGTCGTGTCGTAAAATGCTTTTCTTCACATGGTTATGATGCACGTTTAAAAAAGAGAGAAATACATATTCTATAAAGTTATTAAATGTTTCAGCGCTACATAAAGTGCACTGTGTTCTGCATATGATATATTCTGGGATGTAATATTTCATAAGGTCCAGAATATAAGACATGAAACTGGATGATGACGATGAATCTTAATATTTGTGTTTATATTTTGGGATATCGTTACGATGACGTTTGATAAATTGTTTAGTGGTTTTTGATTTAATAATAAAATGTCTGGATCAGAGGTTTTGTGTTTTTCTTTGATATGTTGGGAAGAACATTTTGCAGGTGATGCTATACAAGTATAATGCTTATATATACAAGTACATGTTTTATCTTTGGATGCATCACGATAGAAACACGATAATAATATACTGTCTTGATGATTTCCTTTTGCTTCTGTCACGTTCAGACAGTCCAATTTGTGCAAGGCATATTTGTGGAGAAGTACGACCCCACAATAGAAGACTCGTACAGAAAGGTGAGTGAATATTTCAGAGGGCGCTGCGACGTGTAAACGATGCATCGGTTTCTATTTTCTCTCAAATGACTGTTTGATTCAACCCATTGATGTTTATTATAATACCGTCTGATTATTCTATTAAATCTGAATTTGGAGGAAACGCAGCTCGTCTGACATTGTAGAGGGCTTTTATTTTGAAATTCATCTGCTATTTTGAAGTGATATTGGTCCTTGTTTAAGTTTGACTTATTATTCACACAATTTAAACAAAAAATAAATGTTCAAATACAGTTTGCAGGCGGTAGTGTTAAATAAAATCTCATTAATTTATTGTCTGAATCATTAAATGAATTTGAAATGCAGCGTGTGACATTAAGTTAGTTCTGTGAATATAATGTAACTGTAGTCCTGATTATTTAGCTTTTTAACAGTCTTATAATGCTGAATTCATCCCCGGACTGCATCCCACGCAGAACACGCTGCAAATACATCCAGTGTTTTCAATACACCCCCCCCCCCCTTTTGTTTTTCTCCAACAGCAAGTGGAGGTGGACGGGCAGCAGTGCATGCTGGAGATCCTGGACACGGCTGGAACAGTAAGTGTGATGGAGATATAAATATATGTGAATATATAAATATAGAACATGCTGCTGATGCCGCTCTCTGTGGATGTGCAGGAGCAGTTCACGGCGATGAGGGATCTGTACATGAAGAACGGTCAGGGCTTTGCTCTGGTTTACTCCATCACAGCACAGTCGACCTTCAACGACCTGCAGGACCTCCGGGAGCAGATCCTGCGAGTGAAGGACACCGAGGACGTGAGTGACGAAGTCCTTCAACGAGTTCTCGTCTCTTGTTACGGTCAATGAAGTGACGAGTGTCTTAACTGTTGTGCTGTAAAACTTACGGCTGCAGCTAACGATGCATTTCATCTTTCTTCATTAGTGGTTCTATTAAATGTCTGTTCTGTCACTTCAACATGAAAGAAACGCAGCAGAAACTGAAATCAGACTTTAAATGATTAATTATCAAATCAGTTGCCGATTATTTTTCTGTCTGTCGACTTAGTGATTAGTCGACTTGGTTGCAGCTTCAGCTGTTGGTAGATTGTACTGAATGTATCAGATGTAATTAACCTTTATTGATCCAGAGCACAAGGACATACATAATAGATACATTAATAGAAGGTAAGAGGTATATAAGAATCTAAAATATATATTCTATTCTTAGCATTAAATGTTTCGAGCGCTCCTGTAACTGACCTGTCGGCTCATCTCTCCCTCATTAGAGTCTCTGTGGGAGAGAGGGCTGAGCGGGGGGGGTGTAAATGTCAGAGCTGTTAGACGCCATCTCCTGGTTCAGAGGGAGGATGTGCAGTGTGCTGAGAGCTTTATTTATTCAGAACAGGACTCAACATCTTTATTCATATCTGTCTGCGTGAAGATTTAAATACTGTAAGAACCCTCTTAATGTTTCCTTTAATCCTTCAGGTTCCAATGATCCTGGTGGGAAACAAATGTGACCTGGAGGACGAGCGTGTGGTGGGCAAGGAGCAGGGTCAGAACCTGGCCCGCCAGTGGAGCAACTGTGCCTTTTTAGAGACTTCAGCGAAATCAAAGATCAATGTTAATGAGGTGAGTCACTGTCACTGTCACTGTCACTATTACTGTTACTGGTACTGTCACTGTTACTGGTACTGTCACTGTCACTATTACTGTCACTATTACTGTCACTGTCACTGGTACTGTCACTGGTACTGTCACTGGTACTGTCACTGGTACTGTCACTGGTACTGTCACTGGTACTGTCACTGGTACTGTCACTGTCACTGGTACTGTCACTGTCACTGGTACTGTCACTGGTACTGTCACTGGTACTGTCACTGGTACTGTCACTGGTACTGTCACTGGTACTGTCACTGGTACTGTCACTGGTACTGTCACTGGTACTGTCACTGGTACTGTCACTGGTACTGTCACTGGTACTGTCACTGTCAGTGTTACTGTTACTGTCACTGTTGGTGTCACTGTTAGTGTCACTGTCACTGTCACTGTCAGTGTTGGTATCACTGTCACTGTTACTGTTAGTATCACTGTCACTGTCAGTGTCACTGTTAGTGTCACTGTCACTGTTACTGTTGGTGTCACTGTTACTGTTGGTGTCACTGTTACTGTTGGTGTCACTGGTACTGTCACTGGTACTGTCACTGGTACTGTCACTGTCACTGTTAGTGTCAGTGTCAGTGTTACTGTTACTGTCACTGTTGGTGTCACTGTTAGTGTCACTGTCACTGTCAGTGTTGGTATCACTGTCACTGTTACTGTCACTGTTACTGTTAGTGTCACTGTCACTGTTAGTGTCACTGTTAGTGTCACTGTTGGTGTCACTGTTACTGTTGGTGTCACTGTTACTGTTGGTGTCACTGTTGGTGTCACTGTTACTGTTGGTGTCACTGTCACTGTCAGTGTTGGTATCACTGTTACTGTTAGTGTCACTGTCACTGTTAGTGTCACTGTTGGTGTCACTGTTACTGTTGGTGTCACTGTTACTGTTGGTGTCACTGTTGGTGTCACTGTTACTGTTGCTGTTAGTGTCACTGTTACTGTTGGTGTCACTGTTACTGTTGGTGTCACTGTTACTGTTGGTGTCACTGTTGGTGTCACTGTTGGTGTCACTGTCACTGTTGGTGTCACTGTTGGTGTCACTGTTGGTGTCACTGTTGGTGTCACTGTTGGTGTCACTGTTGGTGTCACTGTTGGTGTCACTGTTGGTGTCACTGTCACTGTTAGTGTTACTGTCACTGTTAGTGTTACTGTCACTGTTAGTGTTACTGTCACTGTTAGTGTTACTGTCACTGTCACTGTTGGTGTCACTGTCACTGTTGGTGTCACTGTTAGTTTTGGTGTCACTGTTAGTGTCACTGTTGGTGTCACTGTCACTGTTGGTGTCACTGTCACTGTTGGTGTCACTGTCACTGTTGGTGTCACTGTTAGTGTCACTGTTACTGTTAGTGTCACTGTTAGTGTCACTGTCACTGTTAGTGTCACTGTTAGTATCATTGTTAGTGTCACTGTCACTGTTACTGTTACTGTTACTGTCACTGTTACTGTCACTGTTACTGTCACTGTTACTGTCACTGTTAGTGTCACTGTTACTGTCACTGTTAGTGTCACTGTTACTGTTAGTGTTAGTGTCACTGTTAGTGTCACTGTTAGTGTCACTGTTAGTGTCACTGTTAGTGTCACTGTTAGTGTCACTGTCACTGTTACTGTCACTGTTACTGTCACTGTTACTGTTACTGTCACTGTTACTGTCACTGTCAGTGTTAGTGTCACTGTCACTGTCACTGTCACTGTTACTGTCACTGTTACTGTCACTGTTAGTGTCACTGTCACTGTTGGTGTCACTGTCGCTGTTACTGTCACTGTCACTGTTACTGTCACTGTCACTGTTACTGTCACTGTTACTGTCACTGTTAGTGTCACTGTCGCTGTTACTGTCGCTGTTACTGTCGCTGTTACTGTCGCTGTTACTGTCGCTGTTACTGTCGCTGTTACTGTCGCTGTTACTGTCGCTGTTACTGTCACTGTTACTGTCACTGTCACTGTTAGTGTCACTGTCACTGTTGGTGTCACTGTTAGTTTTGGTGTCACTGTCACTGTTGGTGTCACTGTCACTGTTGGTGTCACTGTCACTGTTAGTGTCACTGTCACTGTTGCTGTTAGTGTCACTGTTACTGTTAGTGTCACTGTTACTGTTAGTGTTAGTGTCACTGTCACTGTTGGTGTCACTGTTAGTGTCACTGTTAGTTTTGGTATCACTGTTGGTGTTACTGTTAGTGTTAGTGTCACTGTCACTGTCACTGTCAGTGTCAGTGTCAGTGTCACTGTCAGTGTCACTGTCACTGTTAGTGTCACTGTCACTGTTGGTGTCACTGTCAGTGTTGGTGTCACTGTCAGTGTTGGTATCACTGTCACTGTTAGTGTCACTGTCACTGTTAGTGTCACTGTTGGTGTCACTGTTACTGTTGGTGTCACTGTTACTGTTGGTGTCACTGTTACTGTTGCTGTTAGTGTCACTGTTACTGTTAGTGTCACTGTTACTGTTGGTGTCACTGTTAGTGTCACTGTTAGTTTTGGTATCACTGTTGGTGTTACTGTTAGTGTCACTGTCACTGTCACTGTCAGTGTCACTGTCACTGTCAGTGTCACTGTCACTGTCAGTGTCACTGTCAGTGTCACTGTCACTGTCAGTGTCACTGTCAGTGTCACTGTCACTGTCAGTGTCACTGTCAGTGTCACTGTCACTGTCAGTGTCACTGTCAGTGTCAGTGTCACTGTCAGTGTCACTGTCAGTGTCAGTGTGTCACTGTCAGTGTTAGTGTCACTGTCACTGTCAGTGTTGGTATCACTGTCACTGTTACTGTTAGTGTCACTGTCACTGTTGGTGTCACTGTTACTGTTGGTGTCACTGTTACTGTTGGTGTCACTGTTACTGTTGGTGTCACTGTTACTGTTGGTGTCACTGTTACTGTTGGTGTCACTGTTACTGTTGGTGTCACTGTCACTGTTGGTGTCACTGTCACTGTTGGTGTCACTGTCACTGTTGGTGTCACTGTTAGTGTCACTGTTAGTCACTGTTAGTGTCACTGTCACTGTTAGTGTCACTGTCACTGTTAGTGTCACTGTCACTGTTAGTGTCACTGTCACTGTTAGTGTCACTGTTACTGTTAGTGTTAGTGTCACTGTTAGTGTTGCTGTCACTGTTGGTGTCACTGTCACTGTTGGTGTCACTGTCACTGTTAGTGTCACTGTTGGTGTCACTGTCACTGTTGGTGTTAGTGTCACTGTCACTGTTGGTATCACTGTTGGTGTCACTGTTACTGTTAGTGTCACTGTTAGTGTCACTGTTACTGTTGGTGTCACTGTTACATAATTCTGTCAAAGTCTTTTAAACGTGTTCAGTTCTCCAGGAAACCTTGCGATGCTTGAAACAGACTTTTGAAATATGAAGATAAAACTTCTGAGATTAAAGTCTCAGCACATCGTGTGTGTGAGGATCCACCTCATCACACACATTTCCATACATCCCATAATAAACTCTACAGTTTGAGAGATTTGCTGAAACGACGTCGGTGACTTTGAGACGTTTGTTCTGTGATCGCTGGAGTTAAATGTGAAACCCTGAACTTTGTCTCGTAGATTTTCTATGATCTGGTGAGACAGATCAACAGGAAAACACCGATGGAGAAGAAGAAGACAAAAAAGAAGTCCAATTGCACGCTGCTCTAAAGACGGCGCCTGCAGCTCCAGGTGAGGGGGGGTGGGGCCTGCAGCTCTAGGTGAGGGGGGGTGGGGCCTGCAGCTCTAGTTGAGGGGGGGTGGGGCCTGCAGCTCTAGTTGAGGGGGGGTGGGGCCTGCAGCTCTAGGTGAGGGGGGGTGGGGCCTGCAGCTCTAGGTGAGGGGGGGCGGGGGCACCTGCAGCTCATGAAAGTATCTCCACCTGCTGGTGTTGTAATTGTACTTTAATATTACATGCTGCATATTCTGCCCCTTTCTTTGTTTTATTAATACACAGTTCTAATGTATACAGTAGTACAACAATAAAACAGTTTAATAGAATATTATTATTATTATAATATTGTTATCCATACACCACTTTTGTAGCAATATTTCTTTCCCCATATATCTGCTGAAGTTGACTGTAAATCCAACTTTTAAAGCTTATTTTAATTTTAAACATAAATGACACAGTGCAGGTTAAATGCAGGAATAATAAATGTGCATGTAATAGTTCATGTTCATCTTCATCTTCTTCTTGCAGCATCGTGTAATGAAGTGTTTCCAGAGGATCGAGCTGCGTTCAAGTCTCCAGAGAAACTTCTGCTTTTAATAGTGAAGAAATCCACATTTGTTTTGTATCGTCGGCCTGACAACCGTTTGTTTTTATTAGTGTTCTCCTCCACGGTGTCTTTCTGAGACCACGGGTTTAAATCCAGTTATTGCAACTAAAATGTTTTTATTAAATAACATCGTTTTGTGACGTTTGCAAGAAGAAACGTGTGAAATGTTCTCGTACGTTTGTGCACTAACCGTGTGCACAGATGCATCATGGTCCAGAAGTTGCTCGCTCCTGCTGACGGGGATGTGCGTCGATAACATCTTTCCTAAGTGACTTTGTTTGTTATTGAGCTGCAAGCCTTCCATATTTCCCATAATATATTCTACTTCCATTTTTGCATAATAAAGCTAAGGAGCTTAGTGTCTTACAGACTGAAGGGACGTCGTGCTGAACATGTGTTGAACTCACGACGTTGCTTCAGATCGTTTTACAGCTTTTATGAATGATTAAATTTTAGTACATTTTCATTATTTTCGTCTTGATTCTTATCGTCCGAGTGTTAAAGGATTATAGAAATGGGGAAATTATTCTAGATGTTTTTAGGACTTGTCTTTTTATATTAGAAGTTGAACCTCTGATAACGTGTTGCCATAGAAACGCATGAATCCTGTTTCTCATCTTCACATCTGGAGCAGAATTGAACTTTTACTGTTTCCAGCAGTTTGGGACAAACACCTGCTGTTTCCATGGTTACCTGCTCAACTATACAAAACAATTCCCCCTTTTAATATTAATATACAGAAATATATTTCATAACAAAGGCCTTTCATGTCATTACTCGTGTTTTTCTTGTGTAAGTAAAACAAAGTATCAAAATAAGAATGAATAAATGAAGCGCTTCAGAAGAAGGAAAGAAAACATCAGTTTTATTTAACACAATATGAAGAAGAGGTTTAAGAACTAAAGCTTGAAATGTAACAAAGTGTTTCCTGTTTCTGAGCGGAGGCGCAGAAACCAGAGTGCTGATCCTCAGAGCGACGTGAGAAGAAGTATTCACATCCTTTACTGCAGTATCAACACTGGTACTACTGGTACTGCAGTATCAGCACTGGTACTACTGGTACTGCAGTATAATCACTGGTACTGCAGTATCAGCACTGGTACTGCAGGATAAGCACTGGTACCACTGGTACTGCAGGATAAGCACTGGTACTGCAGGATAAGCACTGGTACTGCAGTATAAGCACTGGTACTGCAGGATAAGCACTGGTACCACTGGTACTGCAGGATAAGCACTGGTACTGCAGGATAAGCACTGGTACTGCAGTATAAGCACTGGTACCACTGGTACTGCAGGATAAGCACTGGTACTGCAGGATAAGCACTGGTACCACTGGTACTGCAGGATAAGCACTGGTACCACTGGTACTGCCGTATCAGCACTGGTACTACTGGTACTGCAGTATCAGCACTGGTACTGCAGTATAAGCACTGGTACTGCAGTATCAGCACTGGTACTGCAGTATCAGCACTGGTACTGCTGGATAAGCACTGGTACTGCTGGATAAGCACTGGTACTGCAGGATAAGCACTGGTACTGCTGGATAAGCACTGGTACCACTGGTACTGCAGGATAAGCACTGGTACTGCAGGATAAGCACTGGTACCACTGGTACTGCAGGATAAGCACTGGTACCACTGGTACTGCAGGATAAGCACTGGTACTGCAGTATAAGCACTGGTACTGCAGGATAAGTACTGGTACCACTGGTACTGCAGGATAAGCACTGGTACTGCAGTATAAGCACTGGTACTGCTGGATAAGCACTGGTACCACTGGTACTGCAGGATAAGCACTGGTACTGCAGGATAAGCACTGGTACCACTGGTACTGCAGGATAAGCACTGGTACCACTGGTACTGCAGGATAAGCACTGGTACTGCAGTATAAGCACTGGTACTGCAGGATAAGCACTGGTACTGCAGGATAAGCACTGGTACTGCAGGATAAGCACTGGTACTGCAGTATAAGCACTGGTACTGCAGGATAAGCACTGGTACTACTGGTACTGCACTGAAATACTCCTGCAGAGGTTCTCCTCCACAGAAACACTTTCTGCCTTTTTGTTTTTCTTATGAAGCTAAATATGAATTTAACTTATATATAATATATATATATATATATAATCATCCTGTGACTAGGATACTAGTATAGATTATATAAGTACATTATTATGAATGTAAGAGCTCGTTGAATATTAACTAATGATTATTTTCATTTATTATTAATCTTTAGTGATCGGAGATGACGAACAAACATTTCCGAGCCCAAAGAGAAACCTTCACGATGTTTTGTTTAAACCTTCACGATGTTTTGTTTAAACCTTCACGATGTTTTTAATCAATGGTGCAAAACATAAATACAAATGATTCAAAGTGAAGCAAAAAATCTGAAACCATGAAAAATGACTCAAAATATCAAAACAGTTTTATTAAATTATCTCAGTTTATTGTTTCAACTGTTGAGTTTAATTTATAAGAAAACATTTTATAAACTTATGTACATCTATATGTTTTGTATGCAAAAATACTGAAACATTTTTACATCAATAAACAATGTAAAATGCTAAAGATTAAAACTTGTAGTTTTCCTTTTTTCTTTTCATAAAGTTTATATTATATTTGTGTTAACGTTATTGGTAAACATTGATCAGTTATGTTGCAGCTCATTTTAAATACTTTATATAACTTTTGAGTCTTTTATAGCTTTTATTATGTTTGATATACTTCTAATTATTTATTTATCTTATATATGTACTCTAAGTGTCTGTACAACACACACACTTCTGTGTGAGTGATAATAATAATAATATATCATTACTCATCTTGTATTATTAGTCTGCTATAAAGTAGCAGAAAGTTTGATGCTTAAAGTTATTAAATGTATTTTCACAGACATAAATCACAAAGTGATTATATTAAAAACATAAAAGAGACACGTGCATGTTTAAAGAGTAATACTAGAATCACAGAATAAATACATAAACATTATTAAATGTCTTTATCAGCTGGGTTATTGATATTATTAGATTTAGTGTCGTAATCTGAGTACTTCTTCCACACAGCAGGAGGGTTCCTGAAGGCCCCCTGCATGAGCTCGTGCTACCTGCGCACGCATATACACGCGAACACCTGAGGCCGCAGCTGCACACACTCGTCCCAGCAGAAGCTGCAGCTTTAATATCGTCGCAATTAAAATCCTATTTCTCTGAATTATCGGCGCTGATCGATGAGCGGCGGTGACTCCCCCATCTGGCCCCCCCTCCTCCCTCCCTCCCTCTCACGCATGCATACAGACCGACAGGCTACGCGACCCCCCCCTCCCTTCCATCATTTTCCCATCTCTTACTCACTCTCTTTCCTACAACAAACATGGCCGCGAAATCTGACGGTGCACCCGCTTCTCCACGGAGCGACCTCCCTCCCCCCGAGTGTCTCTCCCGGACGGACCCGCGGCCCGCCCGGCAGCGCGCCGCCGAGCAGCGCTACTCGCTCCCGGACTGCTGCTGGACGCTGTGCGCCCTCTTGGTGTTCTTCTCGGACGGGGCCTCAGACCTGTGGCTGGCCGCGGACTACTACCTCCGGAGGGACTACTGGTGCTTCGCTCTGACTCTGGTCTTTGTGATAATCCCGTCCGTGGTGGTGCAAGTGTTGAGCTTCCGATGGTTCGCCTACGATTTCTCGGAGACCGTCGACAGCGGCACGGCAGCGGCCGCCGTGGTGGCGGCGTCGGGCGCGGAGGAGGGCGACTTCAGCACCAAGGACAGCGGCGAGCGGGGCGCTGGCCGCGCCGCCGCGGCGGCCGGGGTGCTACCGGGACCGGGCACCGGGGGAGGAGCCCGGGGCTGCTGCAGAGCTCTCGTGTGGCTCCTCCAGGCCGTCATTCACATCTTTCAGCTGGCTCAGGTCTGGAGGTAAGCCCGAATATAAGGAGGGGAAACTACACGTTCTGCTTTGTGTGTGTGTGTGTGTGTGTGTGTGTGTGTGTGTGTGTGTGTGTGTGTGTGAGAGACTCCCTGTCGCTAAACGCTTATGAAACGTGATCATTAAGGAGCTCTGTGCACAAAATGCCAGAATGTCTTTTTGTATTGTTTGACGTTTCTCTCCAGCTTAGGAAGGGAGCATTTATAGACTCCGCCTCCCCCCCCCCCCCCCCCCCCCCCCCCCTAAAACCCAACCCCACCCCCCCTTGTGCTTTTAGGTCAATCATCTCCCGGGAACATCATCAACTCATCCACACCAATCGCCTTATATAGAACATTAAAAACTCCCTTTGTTTCTGTTATTAACTATTTTCACTTCTCAGCTCGAGGCTCTTATGTTTTGCAAAATCCATATTCTCAGATGTCCCAGCAGTTTGTAGCTCTGTGGTCTCAGCACCAATGTGTTTGATTACTGTGAGACACAAAGCAGCAGGGAGCAGCAGGGAGCAGCAGCGGGTCTGTAGGTCAGTGGGGGTTTTAAGTGCCCTGATGGGCTCTGACAGCAGGCAGCTGAACTGTGCTGGGGGGGAACCGGAGGACAACTTGTGTTTTATTAGACTGTAAAGCTTCAAGGATTAGTCGAATAAAACCCCCAAAATATTCCATTTTAAAGATTGAAAACATTGAAAGCTTTATCGTCAGCTGCAATGAACCTGCATGTTAAACCTGCGAGTGCCACAGAAAGTAATAAAGAAATAAAATAGTGCAGGACACATAATGGTGCAAGTGAAATGTGTACATGTAGAACAGAACAAGATAAAACAATGTTTTAGATTCTGTAATAATATCAAATACGTGGATTCAGAGCTGGAACTAGTGCTGGATGTTTATAAAAGTAGCACAGGCTTGAATATTAAATTGAAAACAGCTGTAGCTAACATGCTAACATCTGCTTAGTGATGTTAGCATGTTAGCATGCTAGCTGGCCCGTGTGTTTGCAGGGTAACATCAGTGTTGTGTATTAAATATACATTTACTGTAATGTGTCTTTGTTATGTTTACATTACAACTTTGTAAACATAATGAATCACGAGGATAAAGATTCAAACATCCACCAACAGTTTAACTTCAGCCTCCTGCAGTCACAGGATGTTTTATTCTCCGTCTTTGTGAAGCTCAAAGAAGTAATAAAGTTTATCGTCTGGGACTCTGGAGCTCAGTGTTGTAGCTTAATAACCTCGACTGTAACGTGATTGGTTGATGACTGATCTTTAAGATCCACTTCCAGGTCGCTTTAATTCAGAATCAAAAATCTTCTTTGTTGTGGAAGAAGTACTAAGATCCTTTACTTCAGAGCAGTAAGTATAGTAAAAGGATATACATTGTGTATAGATATATGTATATATAATGTGTACTATATACATTTTATTGGTATAATATTAAAAAAACAAGTCCAATAAACAATTATCTCACATGAGAACATTTGATAGAATAAATAAACATCGCCCAGCCTCTTGTGACATATCATGTAAGAGTTGATCTCCGGCAGGAAGTGGAGTTTCAACGCATCAATAAGAAGCGCGGCGTCACCAAGTGCGACTCGGATCTCTTCGTTCGTAGCGACGATAAAAAGAACCGAATCGTTAGTGAACAGAATCAGAGTCCGGTTTAAGCAGGTTTTCACAAACAAGGATTTAGCTTTAGTGTGTTGGAGCATTAATTACATGAATTAAAATGTAACAATAAAAGCAAATATTGAAAGAAAAAATACTTAAATATACTAAAAATATTATAAATAACTCTGAATATAATACAATAAAAATATGTTCCAGATATCTAAATTAAAAGTGGAAGAGCTGTCTCTGTGGTCTCCCTCTTCCTGCCTCTCCGGGTAATATATATTGATTCCTTATTCCTCTTTAGACCACAATGTGTGTGTGTGTGTGTGTGTGTGTGTGTGTGTGTGGTGTGTGTGTGTGTGGTGTGTGAGTGAGTGAGTGAGTGAGTGTGTGTGTGTGTGTGTGTGTGTGTGTGTGTGTGTGTGTGTGTGTGTGTGTGTGTGTGTGTGTGAGTGAGTGTGTCCAGGAGCACATTAAAACATCGTGGCGGCACAGAATTACCGGTAATGCCATTAAAGCTGCCGCTGCCTCTCAGATCAGCGCGTGTGCACCTTTAAGAGGGTTACCAGCCTCAGCTGTAAACTGATCCATCACTGATACCTGTCAGTCAGGTGAGCCGGTCAACGTGGGCCGGCTGCCACAATTAAATGTTGGCGCAGAAGAGACGGGTTGTGTTACAGAGTGTGTGTGTGTGTGTGTGTGTGTGTGTGTGTGTGTGTGTGTGTGTGTATGCTCTATTTTCTCAGTGTGTTACCTCCCAGGCTCTCTGTGCAGCGGGGAGCAGAAAGAAGGTTACACCAACTCCTTCGTGGCTCACTGGGCGTGTTGTCATCCCGTTACTCCGACCCTCCTCCCCGAGGCGATTGCTGACACATTTATATCTTCAGTGAATAGAAGGTTGAGAGTTAAAGGTCCCCCCCCTCTTCTGTTTCAAACACTGAGCTGCCTGTTTAATGATTTAAGTTATTGACTCTCAGATAGGTTGGGTTGGGGGTTACAACACATTTGTGCAGAAATATGTTTGCCACAGTGGAAGCTAGTGAAGCTGTGTGTCTACAGAAGGATGTGTGTTTGTTATACAAGGTCATCACAGAGCAAGAGGGGGGGGCTGCATGTCAGCAGAGCTCAGGAGTTCAACAACAAGGTTTATAGCGAGCTTTAACCTTCAATGTGAAGACGGAGAGAGCATTTATCTTCTCATATATGGCTGTCTCTGCACAGAGCTGAGCAGAGGAGCAATAACTGCTGACGTCTCAGAGCGTCATTAAAGACTTCTGATGTCTCAGAGCGTCATTAAAGACTTCTGAGTCTCAGAGCGTCATTAAAGACTTCTGATGTCTCAGAGCGTCATTAAAGACTTCTGACGTCTCAGAGCGTCATTAAAGACTTCTGACGTCTCAGAGCGTCATTAAGACTTCTGATGTCTCAGAGCGTCATTAAAGACTTCTGATGTCTCAGAGCGCCAATAAAGACTTCTGACGTCTCAGAGCGTCATTAAAGACTTCTGATGTCTCAGAGCGTCATTAAAGACTTCTGATGTCTCAGAGTCCTCAATAAAGACTTCTGATGTCTCAGAGCGTCATTAAAGACTTCTGATGTCTCAGAGTCTCAATAAAGACTTCTGACGTCTCAGAGCGTCAATAAAGACTTCTGACGTCTCAGAGAGTCATTAAAGACTTCTGACGTCTCAGAGCGTCAATAAAGACTTCTGACGTCTCAGAGCGTCAATAAAGACTTCTGACGTCTCAGAGCGTCAATAAAGACTTCTGACGTCTCAGAGCGTCATTAAGACTTCTGATGTCTCAGAGTCTCAATAAAGACTTCTGATGTCTCAGAGCGTCATTAAAGACTTCTGATGTCTCAGAGTCTCAATAAAGACTTCTGATGTCTCAGAGCGTCATTAAAGACTTCTGATGTCTCAGAGTCTCAATAAAACTTCTGACGTCCTCAGAGCGTCAATAAAGACTTCTGATGTCTCAGAGCGTCCAATAAAGACTTCTGATGTCTCAGAGCGTCATTAAAGACTTCTGATGTCTCAGAGCGTCATTAAAGACTTCTGACGTCTCAGAGCGTCAATAAAGACTTCTGACGTCCCAGAGCGTCAAAAAAGACTTCTGACGTCCCAGAGCATCAATAAAGACTTCTGACGTCCCAGAGCGTCATTAAAGACTTCCGATGTCTCAGAGCGTCATTAAAGACTTTCTGATTTCTCAGAGCGTCATTAAAGACTTCTGATGTCTCAGAGCCTCAATAACGACTTCTGAT
>NW_021166860.1:138357-148357 GCF_900634415.1 Cottoperca gobio | reverse complement strand
ATCTCTCCTCTCTCTCTCCTCTCTCTCTCTCTCTCTCCCATCTCTCCTCTCCCTCTCTCTCTTTCTCTCTCTCTCCCCTCTCCTCTTATTTGACGTGTTCTCTGCGTCCCCCAGATGTTTCTGTAAGGACTGCCTGGAGATACTTGATGGCCCAGGAACCTTTGACAAGCTGAAGGACGTGGATCCGTGGAGCTGCTACATGTGCCAGCCGTCCCAGTGCAACGGAAACCTCAAGCTCCGACCAGACTGGAGTGTCAAAGTCCAGGACTTCTTCGTCAACAACAGCGCCATGGCGTTTGTACGCACTTTGTTCCCTCAGATTCTTAGTCCACATTTGAACGCTGCGCAGCTTCTTGCATTTATTGTGTTAAAAGTATTTGTGCACAGCTGCAGATAGAGACGAGTACAGAATCTTTTGAAGCTTTGCTACATGACGTAAAGACACCACAAGACGTTATTATGCAACTCTCTTAAGTCGTAAGAGTTTTATATGTAAGTGTTGACTTCACAGGAGCCTCACAGAGTTTACCCCTCCATCCCTGCTGATCTGCGCAGACCCATCAGGGTGCTCTCGCTTTTTGACGGCATTGCAACAGGTTGGTTGATCCGATTATAATCTTTAGATATATATAGATATATACGTACGACTGAGGAGGAGCTTGAGAAGTGACCTGCATGTTGTTCCTCTCAGGCTACCTGGTGCTCAGAGACTTGGGCTTCAAGATGGAGCGCTACATCGCTTCAGAGATCTGTGAAGATTCCATCACAGTGGGGTTGGTCAAGCACGAGGGGAAGATAGAATATGTCAAAGATGTCCGAACCATCACGAGGAAACACGTGAGTACGAGCCGCTCCAAGCCTCGGCTCTGTGGCCGCTCGGCTCGTGCAGTTTGTAGAAACGTCAACTTCTCTCTGTGCTTGTGTTGCAGCTGGCTGAATGGGGTCCCTTTGATCTTCTGATCGGAGGAAGTCCGTTGTAACGACCTCTCGATGGTCAACCCTCTGAGAAAAGGATTGTTTGGTACGCCGTCTGTCGACACGTAGTCGTGATGAAATGCTCAAGATATTCAGATTAAAGTCGTAACTTTACAGATTTAAGTTGTGAATCTAAGAGAAACAAATAATGTGCAAAGTATATTTTGATCAAGTTCCACTGCTAGCTGGACATTAACCCCCCCCCCCCTTCTTTAACAACTGGTCCCGGTGCGTCCTGCAGAAGGCACTGGACGGCTCTTCTTTGAGTTCTACCGCCTTCTGACTTTGTTGAAGCCGAAAGAGGAAGACGAGCGTCCGTTCTTCTGGCTGTTTGAAAACGTGGTTTTCATGAGTGCCAACGATAAATCAGATATCTGCAGATTCCTCGAGGTGATTATTTGTCGCTGAAAGCGTCCTCTCAGCTCGATGGCAGGAAACACTGAACTCATTTCTGCTGATTCTTTGCTTCAGTGTAATCCGATCCTCATCGACGCAGTGAAAGTCAGTCCTGCTCACAGAGCGCGTTACTTCTGGGGAAACCTCCCCGGCATGAACAGGTACGTTTAGAACCAGTTCTCTTTCTACACAATGTGAGTTAATGTGAGTTAACAGGCCGGTCTGCCTTTCTGCTTAGACCTCTCGCTACGTCCCTCGATGATAAAGTGGGCCTCCAGGATTGTCTGGAAATCGGACGATTGGCAAAGGTATTTAGTTTAGTTTGATTCCCTATGTGTGATCTACGATAAGCTGTGACAGTCTGCTGTTATAGCAGGTAACCCGGGGATCAGGGTCTTCCATGGCATTCTGTGTGGAAATAAAAAGGTTTTTAAATGTCTTAAAGGGACCGTTCTGATGTGTTGAAGTGTATGAGCTTCATCTCCCGTCAGTTTGTACACACAGACAGGAAGCAGGAAGTAAAGACTCCTCTGGTGTGTTTGAAGAGAGAAAGAGGTGTAGATATTCTAAATATATCGCACACTTGAACTGATGTTTGTATGTGTGTGAAACACGTCCACAGCAGAACACTGCTTTACTTCCTGCTTCCTGTCTGTGTGTACACGCTGCACGACTGTAGTAACACACTGACTGAGCAGAAGCTCAGCCTGTGGATGAACACTGCTAACATGTAGACATGTTGGTACTTCATCACATCACAAGTGGTTCTTAAAAGGTTGAACCCTTGACTCGGTGCACCTGCAGAAACTGATTCTGATTGTTCGTCTCCTGCAGTTTGAGAAGGTGCGCACCATCACCACGAAGTCTAACTCCATACGGCAGGGCAAGATGGGGCCGCTGCCTGTCACCATGAACGGCAAAGAGGATTACCTGTGGTGCACGGAGATGGAACAGTAAGACCTTTTAACACATTAAACTCTTCCATCCAAACATGCAGCTCGTGATGCTTCACATAGAAAACATGAGTACAACAATAAATACATTATGACAATCAACTTAAACACAAGCGATAAACAAAGACGAAAGCTTAAAGACGAAGACTGTAACGTCGCTGAGTAAAAGAAAAGGTTTCAGAAGCACTTTCATTTATTTGATTTAAAAGGCGATCCGACTGGAACATGAAACAAAAGGTCATTCAGAGCTTTATTAACGAGTGAAACACTACGTGCAGCGTGTGATCCGAGCGCTTCAGATAGAGGCTGAAACACTTACTCATTGTGTTGTTTCAGGATCTTCGGCTTCCCCAAACACTACACGGACGTGAACAACATGGGCCGGGCGCAGAGGCAGAGAGTGCTGGGCCGCTCCTGGAGCGTGCCCGTCATCCGCCACCTCTTCGCCCCGCTGAAGGATTACTATAAATGTGAACAACAACTGTGAACCTGAACCCCCCCTTCCCCCCCCGTAGTTCTCACGTCCTAGTTCAGCTCCTGTGAGTATCTTCTATAATCCACCAGCAGACACTTTGCAGCTTCTCCAGGTTTCCTCTCAACTCGGAGCTGAAATCACACAATCATGTGTCATCAGCACTGACTCATCGTTACTTCACTGAGCAGCTCCAGGATCCTGAACTCAGACCCACAAATAATGATAACTGTACTTAATTATAATGAATAATTCATGAAGCTCGTTGGACAAAATGCCTCGATTATAATACGTAAACTTATTTATAGCCTTAATTTACATATTTGGATATTACAGTTAATAATTCTACAAGGGCCGTACGAGAAGCTTCATTCATAACGTCGACTTTCAAATCCTTAAAAGAAAGATACAGACGAGGCTGCACTATTATTATTACATTAGGACGAAGAGTAGGAGAGGACGAAGAGGAGGAGAGGACTAAGAGGAGGAGAGGACGACGAAGAAGAGGAGAAGAGGACGAAGAAGAGGAGGATGAGAGGACGAAGAAGAGGAGGAGGATGAAGAAGAGGATGAGAAGAGGACTAAGAAGAGGAGGATGACTAAGAAGAGGAGGAGAAGATGACGAAGAAGAAGAAACAAAACAGAGAAAGAACGAAAAAATAAGGAACAAGAGAAGAAATACGAAAAGGAGAGTAAAAAACAAAAGAGTACGAGAAGAGAAAAAAAGAACTACTAAGAGATACCAAAGAGTAATAATAACGAGATAATCTAATACTAATATGAATTATTATGGAATACAGTAATACGTATTAAATATAGAATAATATATAAATATGATAATACTAATAATAGTCTTATAATATACTAATATAGTTATTATATTACTAATAATATTAATAATAGTATTATACTAATAATATTATATTACTAATAATAGTATTATTACTAATATTATATTACTAATAATATTATTATAATATTATTATTACTAATAATAATAGTATTATAATATTACTAATAATAGTATTATAATATTACTAATAATAGTATTATATTACTAATAATATTATATTACTAATAGTATTATATTACTAATAATATTATTATTATATGACTAATAATAGTAATATTATTATAATATACTATTATTAGTAATATAATAATAATATTTTTATATTAATAATATAAGAGTTAAACTGTAGGATTGTTTCAGACTCTGATCCAAACATCAAGTCACTAAAAGAAACTAAAATATTCTACTTCACTTCATGTTTGTTAAAAACAACTCGCTGCACACAAAGTTAGTTATATTCATTAAGAAAGTTGATTTAATTAAAGATTAACTCATTGAATCCAATCAATAACTTTATTCAAGTGAAGGATTTAAAAACAATTATTAAGAGTGAAAGAGCTTCAGTACGGCCCTAACATCTACAACTCCATATACTACTCTTATTGACAGATCACATGATATTAATATACATATACAGTATATATCGATATATACTGTATATATATATATTAATATATATATACAGTATATATTAATATATACATATACAGTATATATCGATATATACTGTATATATATATATTAATATATATATACAGTATATATATATATATATATATATATATATATATATATATATATATATATATATATATATATATATATATATATATATATATATATATATATATATATGAATGACCTCGCCCCACCGAGCCGGTGCTTCAGGCTTCAGGTTTCTACCTCAACACAGATTTATTGGTTAAGAATCTGCAGTTCCACTTTTTTATCCTGTATTTAATTTATAAATATGAAATCTTTCTACGTGATCTGTATTTACCTGTAATTTGAAGTCTGATCCAAATATGTTCATCTTGAGCTGTGGAGAAGTTTATTCTTCCCGGCACAGAGCAGCAGGAAGAACTTCACTGGTTTCACGTCGCTGCAACACTTCATCTATTTTAAGGATCCAAACCAAAAATACTGTTTTTAATATTTCCGTAAGACCTGAAACACGAGGAGACGTAACTGAAGCTTCGTCACGTCAGTGAGACGTGTTCAAGAGCTTTTATATTCATTTAAAGACCGTGAACACAGATACTGAATCCTGTAAATACTGTGACGCATTAAAAATATGATGAGGAAACTGATAAAGAAATCAATAGAAATAAAGAAAACAGATATTGAGCCACAAAGGGAGGCTCGTCGTCTTCAGAGAAAGTTCATTTCATAATAAAAGACTCACTTAATCTGATTAATCACTTCATTCAATTTAAGGACTTCAAATTTGACATTTGAATGTTAAAAACAAACTCTGTAAACCTAAACTGTTGTTGCCGCAGTAATAATGATTATATATTGTAAACCGCTCAAGTGTCTCTTGAGTTTGGAGCTCACATGTTTTATTGTGAAAGGTTTTGGTGCTTCCTTCAGTGAGAGAACTGTCGACACTTTGACCTCCGTGTTTGTTGGGACGTTTGAGTCCTGACGGTGCTGAGCTAACGAGCTAACGGTGCTAAGCTAACGAGCTAACGGTGCTAAGCTAACGGTGCTGAGCTAACGAGCTAACGGCGCTGAGCTAACGGTGCTAAGCTAACGAGCTATCGGTGCTAAGCTAACGGTGCTAACTCGGTTGTTTTTTCACCTCTGCCTTTAACTGGCAGCAGCTAAATGTGAATGTTCTCGTAGTTGTTTTGCTGAGTGTTGATTGTTTTTATGAAATGTAGAGAAATATTAGTGTGATGTAGGAAACAACGAATAAAAGTGCACGTGGGATTTTATACTTTTTATGGGCCGACTTGTTTTTCTGTTTTAATCCTGTTTGATGTTCTGACATTTGTCTTGTTTTATTGTTTTGATTTATTAAACTCATTCAGGATTAACGTCCTGCAGACTTTTCAAAAGAAAAGCTTCATGTTCATGTAGTTTACTACTTTAGAGCATTAGGAAATTAAGTTACAGATGGAAATAAAAGCTGAGCTGCGAAACCTGCTTCTTATATTTCAAGTTATTGTTCATGTGACAACCGAACGCTTCGTTATTCCCCCACAAGAGGTCATTTAGTGGCAACAAGCGATATTTTCTCTGCAGCTTCAGAAGAAACAAGAAGAACACAAACAAACAGCTGATCAGAAGCTCTTGTTGAACTGATTCCAGGCAGAGTTACTAGAATACTGCACAACAGACTTGATAGTTGTTTATCCTCTGTGTGGTCATGCTGAGTCTCTGAGTGACATGATGTGGTGCAGACACATTCATGATTTATAGTGCATCACGTTAATGGAAATACTCAAAGAAGAAGCAAGAAGCAAGTGAAGACAGCTGTTCCAATCATGAACGTGATGGAAGCAGGTTTCTAACTGCCACATGTTTCCCAGGGCTTCAGTCTCCTCTCCATCTGAGACTCAGTGGGATTCTGATTGGTGGGTTTCACCTCCAGCTTTGCGCCTCCGGGCACTTCCTGTCCGTCCTGCACCAGCCTCATCACCTCTGCAAAGGAGAGCTGCTTCTGCTGCGTGTCCGCGGAGGGTTCTGTCCTGGTGTCTGTGGTGTCACAGTCCCGCGCAGTCCCACGAGGAGACGCACAGCTCCAGTGTGTGTAGCTGTGCCGGTCGATGGGCTCCACGAACCTGCAGACAGGTTTCACTTTGTGATGCGTTGACTCAAACACTGCTACATGTGTACTGCACCATATTCTCTGCACTGGGAACATGTGTGACGTGTTTTATAACGCACAACACTGAAGAGATGCATGTAGTAAAGCAGCAGTGTACCTGTTATAGAAGAAGAGTTTCAGCTCGTGCAGCTTCTCCTCGCTGCTGTTTTTACTTTTCTTTAAATCCTTCAGTCCGTCCTGAAACCTCCGATCAGCCTCGAAGTCAAAAGAATCAAACCTCAAGAAAACAGCCTCCATTTCCCTCAAACACATCCAGCAGCTGCTCCGCTGTCTCTGTTTCAGCGGCAACCCACGTGTTAAAGAAGGAAACAGCTGATCGAGGCGCTGCAGCGCCCCCGCAGGCCGGGAGGGGCACTACAGCCTTTATACAGTTACAGTGGGGGTGCATTTACTGATTTAAGTACGTGTGTGTGTGTGTGTGTGTGTGTGTGTGTGTGTATGTGCAGAAACTGGACACCGTGTGATTGTGTCTCCGTCCTCGACCGACCAGCTGCCAGACGCCACCTTTTTTATTTTAGTATCACAAAACTATACTTTATATAATTATACATCATTAAGTTATTAAACTATACTTTATATATTTATACATCATTAAGTTATTAAACTATACTTTATATATTTATACATCATTAAGTTATTAAACTATACTTTATATAATTAAATATATCATTAAGTTATTAAACTATACTTTATATAATTATATATCATTAAGTTATTAAACTATACTTTAATATATTTATACATCATTAAGTTATTAAACATTACTTATATTTAGACATCATTAGTTATTAAACTATACTTTTATATATTAGTACATCATAAGTTATTAAACTATACTTTATATATTTATATATCATTAAGTTATTAAACTATACTTTATATATTTATACATCATTAAGTTATTAAACTATACTTTATATATTTATATATCATTAAGTTATTAAACTATACTTTATATATTTATACATCATTAAGTTATTAAACTATACTTTATATATTTATACATCATTAAGTTATTAAACTATACTTTATATATTTATACATCATTAAGTTGAAAACTACTTTAAAAATCATTAAGTAACTTACTATATTTTACTGACATGCATTAAGTTATTTAAAAAACTATATTTATATTTTGTAACATCATTAGTTATGAAACATACTTTTATATCAATTATACTATAATTAAGTTATTAAAACGATACTGATATAATATCTAATATCATTGTAGTTAATTTAACACTATACTTATAATATGATATACATTAAGTTATTATAAACTATACTTATAAAAAGTATTATACATCATTAAGGTTATTAGACTTATATTTATACATAATTAGTATTAAACTACTATGTAATTCTCTGTAATTAGGCAAACTATAGCCTTTATTAGTTATACATCATTAAGTATAGTATATCATATACTTATATTTTATACATCATTTAAAGTTATTAAAACATATACATTATATTGTTAACATCAGTATATTTATAACGTATACTTTATAAAGTTATATATCATTAAGTTATTAAACTATACTTTATATATTTAAAAGTATTAACCTCAGTATAGTTATTACATAAAGTTTACTATATTTATATAATCCATGAATATAACATTGTATATAATATATCACTTAATTATTTAAACTATAACATTAATATCTGTTATTAACTATACTTTATATAATATAAATATATCATTAAGTTATTAATATACTTTATATAATTATATATCATTAAGTTATTAAAAACTAACTTTTATATATTTATACATCATTAATGTTATTAACTATAAACTTTGAACTAATATTATATGCATTAAGTTATTTAAATAATACGTTAATCAATTATTATATCATTAAGTTATTAAACACTACTTTAATATAATTATATAATCATTAATTATTAAACTATACTTGTATATGGAATTATATATCAATTAGTTATTAAACATATAATTTATATATCTTTAAGTTATAATTATATATACCTTAGTATACTATACTATATAGTTCATTAAATTCATATACTTTATATAATTATATATCATTAAGTTATTAACTACTTTATATAATTATATATCATTAAGTTATTAAACTATACTTTATATAATTATACATCATTAAGTTATTAAACTATACTTTATATAATTATATATCATTAAGTTATTAAACTATACTTTATATAATTATATATCATTAAGTTATTAAACTACTTTATATATTTATATATCATTAAGTTATTAAACTATACTTTATATAATTATATATCATTAAGTTATTAAACTATACTTTATATAATTATATATCATTAAGTTATTAAACTATACTTTATATAATTATATATCATTAAGTTATTAAACTACTTTATATAATTAATATAATCATTAAGTATTAAACTACTTTAGCTAGAAAATTTAACATCATTAAGTTTATGAAACTTAATTGTATATATTTATACATCATTACAGTTATTAAACTATACTTTATATATTTATACATTCATTAAGTTTATTAAAACTATATTTATATATTTATACATTCTTAAGTTGATAAACAGTCTTATATAATTATATATCATTAAGTTATTAAAAATATACGTTAATAGATTTATAATCATTAAGTTATTAAACCTATGACTTTACATAATTATAATCATTTAAGTTATTAACTACTTTATATATTTATATATCATTAAGTTATTAAACTACTTTATATATTTATATATCATTAAGTTATTAAACTATACTTTATATATTTATACATCATTAAGTTATTAAACTACTTTATATAATTATATATCATTAAGTTATTAAACTACTTTATATATTTATACATCATTAGTTATTAAACATATACTTTATATAATTAGTATATCATTAAGTTATTAAACTATACTTTATATATTTATATATCATTAAGTTATTAAAACTATACTTTATATATTTATATATCATTAAGTTATTAAACTATACTTTCACTTTGTGTCTCTTTGTAGTCATTTTGTGTACACTTTTGCCAGTCAACTTCTGTAGTATTTTGGTTCTTTGTGGTCTTTTGTGTCTCTTGCAGTCCTGTTGTGTCTACTCTTGTAGTCATGTTGTGTCTCTTGGATCATTTTGTGTCTCTTTGCAGTCACTTTGTGTGCTCTTTGTAAGTCATGTGTGTCTCTTTGTAGTCATGTTGTGTCTTTGGTAGTCAATTTGTGTCTCTTTGTGGTCATTTTGTGTCGCTTTGTAGTCATGTTGTGTCTCTTCGTAGTCATTTGTGTCTCTTTGTAAGTCATGTTGTGTTCTCTTTGTAGTCATGTTGTGTCTCTTTATAGTCATTTTGTGTCTCTTTGTGTGTTGTGTTTGTGTCGTTTGGTCTTGATCATTGTTGGTCTCGGTGAGTCATGTTGTCTTCTGTAGTCATTTGTGTCTCCTTTGTAGTAACATTGTAGTCGTCTTGGTGGTCATTTTGTGTCCTTTGTAGCATTTTGTGTCTCTTTTGTAGTCATTTTGTGTCTCT
>NW_021166860.1:105700-133200 GCF_900634415.1 Cottoperca gobio | reverse complement strand
ACTCAGCTGATACTCCAGGAACTCACCTGTGAGCTGCTCCACCTCTTCAGGGGAGCTGCAAATATCCAGCTCGGTCCCAAGCTCCCGGACCACTTTCCCCGTCAGCGTCAGTCTGCTTCGGGGGTTCAGCAGCAGAGCGATGGAGCGGAGCAGCTCGTCGCTCAGAGGCAGCTGCTCTGCGACGCAACCTGCGAGTGTGTGTGGGCCCATAAAAGCCTCGTGTCACCACGTGTTCCTCATAACCACAAATAACGCTTAAGACTCTTAACATGCCACTAAAGCAAACGGGAAGTAAGACACATTTAAAAACAATTCATGTTAAAGCTCATCTTTGCTGCATGTCATCCCTCTCTCCCTTCTCCTAATATTATCTTTAAATATGTATAATATAAATATAAATAAATATAAAACCATGTGTTTTGACTTCTCTACATGACAGCAGCAGCTGTATAAAGTGTGTTATAAGTCTGTTATGGTCTCATGTCTACCTGTGAGTGCGACGTAGAAAGCCAGCGCCTCCTCTTGTAGCCGTGTTACATCTTCCACCGCCCCCCCCCCCCAGACTGAGTTCCGGGCTCGACAGGTGGAACTTCTTGTCTTTAAGGATTTGGGCGTCGCGTTCCTTGGCGAAGCGAGCAGCCGCTTCAGGCTGAAGGAAGTAGGAGGTGTAGGTGCACAGCAGGCTGCTGGCCTCTTCTAGGACGAGCAGCATGTCAGCGCGGGCGGCTCCCTCCGGAGTCTGCAGCTGCCTTTGGAAAGTGTGCAGAGGCTTCAAGGCGTGCTCCAGGAACATAAACGTGGCCCTGACTTTGGGATCCTGCAGCTGGGAGCTGATTAACTTGGCTTTTTTGTCTTCCTTGTTACAAGATTTAAAGTACATTATGAGATCTGTCCATACTTCCAAGACGTGTGTGACGAACAGGCAGAAGGTGAGGCAGCTGGTGTTGAGATGTCTGTCTGCGCTGATGTCTGAGACAAACAGAGCTGTGAGGTTGTCATTCTGGGAGGAGCAGGATGAGTGGTGAGCGTGCATGTCTACCATCAACTCTTGGGCCTGATTGGACAGCTCCTTAATGCCAGCATGGAGAGCAGCATCAGCGACAGCGTACAGTCCTCCAACAGACACTATGTTCGGGTTGAGCTCCCTGAGCTGTGTGCAGATGTGCTCGGAGGCCGCACCATTACCATCAGAATAAACTGCGGCAAGATTGTGTGTGGGTAACCCGAAGTTCTTCAAGGTCTCCACCACAGCCGCTGCTGTTTTCTCTCCCACACGATCCTCCGACTGAAGAGCATCCAGGAATCGGATGCGGTGCCTGGAGGCTCCGACATCAAAAAACCCAACAAGGACCACGGAGACGGTGTCGTCCTCTCCCAGTGTTTCCCCCCCGTAGATGTATACACAGTAGGGAGTGTGCTGGCAGACAGATGTGATGTCTTTGGGGTACTGCAACCCCAGCTTACAGCGTGCAAAACGCTGAGACGCGAGTTCACCTTCAGCGGAGCCGGAGCAGCAGAGCTGGTGAATGAAGCGCACGGCGGCGTCGCTGCAGGGCAGCTGATCAGACAGGTGGCTCTGCAGGACGCTTCTCTGGTACATCTGAACCCGTTTCTTGTGTTTGTTTGTCTCCACATGTCGCCTGAGTTCAACAAGGCCTTTGGAAAACGTCTTCAGGCTTCTGTTGCAGGAGCGGCAGAAGGTAAAACGCTCTCCGAGCTCACTGTGCTCAGCCCAGTCAAAAATATCCATCCAATGTTCGGAGAAGGGGAATTCTTTGGGTCCAGTGCGGACCTCCTCCTCCGAGTCCAGCTTAGATTTCTCTGACAAGTCGGAGAAAAACAATCCTGTAAATGTGATGAACGACACAAAGCGCTGCCTTATTTTGTTCAGAGAAAGAAAACGGTGTGCTACCTTTAATCAGTGCGGGGAAAGCCCCAGTGGGGCTGATGTCCCGGCCCCCCCGAGCTTTCACAGGGTCGTAGTCTTCAACGTTCACATTCGCCAGGTAGAAAGCTTTGAACCACTTCATGATCTCAAAGTTGATCTGAGGATCTCCGTTAATGAGCTCCTCCACTGGAATCATCTAAAGCAAGACAGAGAATTCATCACGACATTTAGAAATATAAAACTTCCATGTTAAACATCAAGGATGTCGTTTAACATTTAAAACACAACTCTTCTTCAACTCTTATATCACTTCATATAATAGGGTTAATATAATGCTGCAGAGCACGTGGCTTCTTCAGCTTAGCATAAAACAGGACATTACATGTCTCCATAACAACATATATCATCTCCTGTATTAGCTGCTCTGCACTGGCTCCCGGGAAAATACAGAATAGAATTCAAAATCCTTCTCCTGACTTACAAAGCAATTAATGGTCAGGCTCCAGCATATCTTAAAGATCTCATAGTACCTTATAAACCAACTAGAGCATTACGCTCCCAGACTGCAGGGTTACTTGTGGTTCCTAGAGTCTCTAAGAGTACAATGGGAGCCAGAGCCTTCAGCTATCAAGCTCCTCTCCAGTGGAACCAGCTTCCAGTTTGTGTTCGGGAGGCAGACACACTCTCCACATTTAAGAGTAGGCTAAAGACTTTCCTTTTTGATAAAGCTTATAGTTAGGGCTGGCTCAGGTTTGCCCTGGATCAGCCCCTAGTTATGCTGCTATAGGCTTAGACTGCCGGGGGACACCTCCCTGCTCTCTTCCTTCTCTTCCTCTCTCCTCCCCTCCCTCTCTTCTTCTCCCTCTCTATCTGTATGCATTTATGTAAATGTATGTTACGAACTCATCATCCGGGGTATCATCCCCGGAGTTTCTGTGTCTCATGTGGCAGGTTACCACTGATACAGTTTACGTCAGGATCATGAATCGTGGCTGCGCCTGCTGCCCTGGTCCTGCTGGACACCGGGAAGCCTTTTTGACATTATCCTGGATTCAGCCAAACTTTCTCTTTTTCAACACATCAACATCATTTCTGTCAAATGTCTGGGAGAGGGATCCCTCCTCAGTCTCTCCCTGAGGTTTCTAACATGTTTCCCCCTTTAATTATGGGGTTTCTTTTAGGAAGGTTTTCCTTGTGTGATGCAAGGGTCTAAGGACAGAGGGTGTAAGGACAGAGGGTGTAAGGACAGAGGGTGTAAGGACAGGGTGTAAGGACAGAGGGTCTAAGGGCAGAGGGTGTAAGGACAGAGGGTCTAAGGACAGAGGGTGTAAGGACAGGGTGTAAGGACAGAGGGTCTAATGACAGAGGGTCTAAGGACAGAGGGTGTAAGGACAGGGTGTAAGGACAGAGGGTCTAAAGACAGAGGGTCTAAGGACAGAGGGTCTAAGGGCAGAGGGTGTAAGGACAGAGGGTCTAAGGACAGAGGGTGTAAGGACAGGGTGTAAGGACAGAGGGTCTAAGGGCAGAGGGTGTAAGGACAGAGGGTCTAAGGACAGAGGGTGTAAGGACAGGGTCTAAGGACAGAGGGTCTAATGACAGAGGTCTAAGGACAGAGGGTGTAAGGACAGGGTGTAAGGACAGAGGGTCTAAAGACAGAGGGTCTAAGGACAGAGGGTCTAAGGACAGAGGGTGTAAGGACAGAGGGTCTAAGGGCAGAGGGTGTAAGGACAGAGGGTGTAAGGACAGAGGGTCTAAAGACAGAGGGTCTAAGGACAGAGGGTCTAAGGCCAGAGGGTGTAAGGACAGAGGGTGTAAGGACAGAGGACAGAGGGTCTAAGGACAGAGGGTGTAAGAACAGAGAGTATAAGGACAGAGGGTATAAGGACAGAGGGTCTAAGAACAGAGGGTCTAAGGACAGAGGGTGTAAGGACAGAGAGTATAAGGACAGAGGGTCTAAGGACAGAGGGTCTAAAGACAGAGGGTCTAAGGACAGAGGGTGTAAGGACAGAGGGTGTAAGGACAGAGGGTGTGTGTCATCCAGCCCCAGTCATGTCTTTCTCAAAACCTGCCGTGAAGTGAAAGGTTGGCGACGAGCACAGACAATTTCAGGAAAAGTGGGAGACGGAATACTTTTTTGTTGAGCACAGGGGCACCCCGACGTGTCTTATATGCACAGAGAAAGTTGCGGTGCACAAGAAATACAACATCAGACGTCATTACTCAACTAGACATGCTGAGGAGTATGCAAAATACCAGGGAGATGAGAGAGAGGACCGGGTCGCCAATCTTAAAACATGTCTACTGAGGCAACAAGATGTTTTCAAGAAAGCAAGCAAAGAGAGTGATGCGGCAGTCAAAGCTAGCGACGTGCTGAGTGAGATGATTGCTAAGGCGGGAAAGCCATTCAAAGACAGCGAGTTCATCAAGAAGTGCATGTTACAGGCTGCAAGTATAGTCTGTCCGGAAAAGAAGGCTCAGTTATGCAACATCAGCCTTTCAGCCAACACAGTGGCAGAGTGCATTTCTGACCTGTCGGGTAACATATACGATCAACTGCGTGAGAAAGCTAAACATTTCCGTGCATACTCAGTCGCTCCTGGTGAGAGCACAGACATCACTGACACTGCGCAGCTCGCAATGTATGTCCGCGGTGTTGACGACAATTTTAACGTGATGGAGGAGTTGCTCACAGTGATTCTAATGCATGGCCAGACCACCGCTCAGGAAATATTCCGCCAGCTGTGTGACGCCATTGTGGATGCCGGTTTACCATGGAAGAGGTTTGCTGGAATAACAACCGACGGAGCGCCATCAATGACAGGGAGGAGAAATGGACTGGTGGCACTTGTTCAAATAAAACTGGGAGATGAGGGTGTGGAGGAGGCCATTGCTCTGCACTGCATTATCCATCAGAAGGCCCTTTGCAGCAAATGCCTGAAGTTTGACAATGTGATGTCTGTCGTTGTGAAATGTATCAACCATATCAGATCCAGGGGCTTAAAGCACCGCCAGTTCCGCGCCTTTTTTGGAGGAAATAGAGTCAGCATATGAGGATGTGCTCTACTTCACCGAGGTACGTTGGCTCAGCAGGGGAAACATCTTGAAGAGGTGTTATGAGTTGAGAGCAGAAGTGAAAGCCTTCATGGAGAAGGATGGGATGGCTGTCCCTGTGCTAAGTGATCCAAATGGCTCATGGACTTTCTTGTTGACATCACACGGGAGCTGAATGTACTGAACAAGACATTACAAGGCCAGGGGCAGCTGGTCAGTGCTGCCTATGACAACGTCAGAGCATTCTCCACAACACGTGTGTTATGGAAAGCCCATCTCTCTCAGACAAACCTCTGCCATTTCCCAGCATGCAAGGCACTCATGGATGTGGGCACACCATTGAGTGGTGAGAAGTATGCTGATGCCATTGTAAAGCTACAGGAGGAATTTGATCACAGGTTTGCAGACTTCAAGACACACAGAGACAATTTTCTAATTTTTGCTTCGATGTGCAAGACGCCCCTCCTGTGCTTCAAATGGAGCTCATTGACCTGCAGTGCAATTCTGAACTCAAAGCCAAGTTCAGGGAGGTGAGTGGAAAAGCAGACAAGCTTGGACAATTTTTGAGAGAATTGCCCCCCACCTTCCCTGAGCTTTCCAGGATGTTCAAGCGGACCATGTGCCTTTTTGGGAGCACATATCTGTGTGAAAAGCTCTTCTCCACCATGAACTTTAATAAGTCAAAGTACAAGCCTATGTTCTAAAGAACCGTTCATGTTCTGAACTGTTATTACTAAAGATTGAGAAGATTGGATCAGTTGTACTTTTTTTTGGAATACTTGATGCGGCCCAGCCTCACCCAGACTCTACCTCCAGCGGCCCCCAGGTAAATTGAGTTTGAGACCCCTGGTCTAAGGACAGAGGGTCTAAGGACAGAGGGTCTAAGGACAGAGGGTCTAAAGACAGAGGATCTAAGGACAGAGGGTGTAAGGACAGAGGGTGTAAGGACAGAGGGTCTAAGGACAGAGGCTCTAAGGACAGAGGCTCTAAGGACAGAGGCTCTAAGGACAGAGGGTCTAAAGACAGAGGATCTAAGGACAGAGGGTGTAAGGACAGAGGGTGTAAGGACAGAGGGTCTAAGGACAGAGGCTCTAAGGACAGAGGCTCTAAGGACAGAGGGTCTAAGGACAGAGGGTCTAAGGATAGAGGGTGTCGTATCCTGTACAGTTTGTAAACACTGAGACAAATGTATAATTTGTGATATTGGGCTATATAAATACATTTGATTTGATCATATTATAGCAGGTTTTACTGGTAATTCAATATAACAAAATGAAATAATGACATGCCCAATCATATGTTTGTATATCCCTGTGTGAATCAAATAATTGACAAATATCATGTTATTAAAAACTTTATTGCAAAATGAACATTTTCAACACAAAGTGTACGGCTAATTTAATATGAATCAAGAACAGCTGATAAATACATTTTACAGACACATAACAACTGAAACGTACACATCTGGGTCTGAATCAGAGTCAGTCCGGAGGTGTGAGCTCCTGCTTACCTTAGTGATTCCGCTCTTGCTGAAGGCCTCATGGAGGAGACTGAAGTTGTGCTTGCAGTCATCTTCACTCTGCACATCAAACTTCACCTTGGAGATTTCAAGAGAGCCCGGAATAACCCAGTGCGTGATCTGACAGTAACATGCACCTGTGGGATCACACACACACAGTTGATATTACGCTGAGCTGAGAGCCAGCTAACAGTGAAATATGCTTCAAATATAAAAGTCTGCACAGACACGTAGATGTAGATTTCATTACGCAGTGATATCTGCTGACGACTCACCTGAACCCATCTGCCGTACGTCTTTGAAGCTCGTCTTCAGCAGGTTGTTCATCCAGGTCACTAAATAAGGACGGCTGCTTTTATCATGGACGGGGTCTGGAGTCACAAACGCTGTACTTGCCATCTTGCAGCTCTCTAAGAAAGAAAGTTTATATTGATGATTTAATAAACATCATCACCGTAAAGAGTTAAAACCACAGGAGGTGGAGCTGCGATTAGAACACGATTACTATTATTATAGAACATACAAAAAGTCCAAGTTAAAGTCCTGTATTCATTACTTAAAAGTACAAAAGTATTAGAATTCAAATATACTTATCGTATACAAAAGGAAAAATACTCATTATGCAGAACGGCCGTTTTAGAATCATATTAATGAACAATAATTTGTGGTGCGTTAATGTTGCAGCATGTAGAGGTAATCTATGATAATATATTATATGTTGATAATATTTTGCATTAATAATCTAAATCTGCAAAGTAACTTGTAACTACGTGAATCAAATGTAGAAGTAAAAAGTTCCATATTTCCCTGAGTAGAAGTATAAATAACCAAAGAATTGTACTGAAGTGAAATACTTGAGTTAATGTACTTAGTTACTTTCCACCACTGTTGGTTAGAGCTGCAACTATAGCTCGAATAATCAATAATAATCACAACAATCTGGATAATCGGTTAATCATTAAAGTAATCTTTCCTGTAGAAATGTCTTTAAATGTTGTTTCCAGCCTCTCAAATATGGAAATGTGCTGCTTTTCTGTTTTATATCATATTAAAGTGACAACAAGACATTTAAAGACATCAGCTTGGACTTTGAGGAACTGGGACCAACATTTTTCACTATTTTTGACACTTTATACACCAAACGAGTAATAATAATCGTTGGTTGAAGCCCTATTTTTAAATAGAGCTTTGTTGACTCCTGTGTTTAAATCAACAGATGTGTTGCGAGGCACCACTATGCTAATCTCTGTTAACCATCATATAGTAATGACATACACACTAGGATCTACAGCTTACTCTTTCTGTGATGCATACCCTTCCTAAACTTCAAAAGGCCATTTTCACATTGTTATTCATTAGAAAAACATGGCTGTCAGTATTACCAAAGCTAGTGTTTACCCCAAGACTGACTTCCAGGGGTGGGGGGTGAGTCTGCGAGAGTTCTTCTAATTGCCTTTTGTCTGACTGTGGAGGACAAAGACTGAGTGTTTTATGTCAAAAACTCTTCACATTAGCGTATTCAGGTTGCCATGTGTGAGTAAGAGAGCGAGCTGAGCTACAGGACCCTGCAGCTTCCTGCAGCTTGGTGCTACAGGACCCTGCAGCTTCCTGCAGCTTGGTGCTACAGGACCCTGCAGCTTGGTGCTACAGGACCCTGCAGCTTGGTGCTACAGGACCCTGCAGCTTGGTGCTACAGGACCCTGCAGCTTCCTGCAGCTTGGTGCTACAGGACCCTGCAGCTTCCTGCAGCTTGGTGCTACAGGACCCTGCAGCTTGGTGCTACAGGACCCTGCAGCTTAGTGCTACAGGACCCTGCAGCTTGGTGCTACAGGACCCTGCAGCTTCCTGCAGCTTGGTGCTATAGGACCCTGCAGCTTGGTGCTACAGGACCCTGCAGCTTGGTGCTATAGGACCCTGCAGCTTGGTGCTATAGGACCATGGACCCTGCAGCCACTCTGCTGCCGTCTCCCCTCCCCTTCCTCCACAATGTAAAGAAAAGCGTAAATGAAATCTCGCGTTGTCCATTTTTTTTTGCCGCGAACCCCGCGAACCCCCCCCCCCCCCCCCGTGCAGTCAACTTTCACTGACATGGAAACTTTAGCTTTAACATGAGATCCTGTTACTTTACTTGCCGGAAGAAAAAACAACAACTACAATGTATCACAAGGTGTACAGTTCCTACCATCCGACCGGCATGTTTGTTTCTATAGTCAGGGTTTGTCTTCAACACAACGCATGCACGCTGCAGAGCTGCAGTCTAGCTTCCCTTTAGAGGAGCGATATTTACGTTTTAACGTTACGTTGAAACAAGTAGCTGACTGTGATACAATCAATCAGCTGTTTAAGATAATGTAATAACAGCTGATTGTGCGCGCATACGCACGTTATTACAGCACCCGGCATAAATGAACTATTAAAGTCAATTGCATTCATTATTAGGAAGACAAACCCTCGCCGGCTCTTGCTCCTCTGAGCTGCTCTTTGTTTTTGTGAGCCTGCAGAAGGCTGCTTTACAATAAACCAGGACCACACGAGCCACTGCGTATAATCCGAAACCCGCATTTACAGGAGAAAGTCTAGAATATATGTTTGTTTTTGTACATGGATAGCAGATAGATCGTGGGTAACTTACCTCTCCGGTTCCCTTTAGATACAGATGCTCCCCCTGACTCTTAGCTTCCCCCCTGAAGCACATTTTCCGAGAGGCAGAGGTGTGACGTCGCGTTAGTTGGGGATGATCGATTGGACGACCGAAGCAGGAGGCTGTCCCGCAGTGGGACTGCTAGCTAACATTTACCGCCCCAACGTGAATACAGGCTGCTTAATAACTAGCCCAATGTAGCATAATGCTAGCGCCGCATAACAAGAGAAAATAATACATCTCGCCGATTAATTAACATGGCTGCTAATCAAGCAACTCATTTTATTTTTGAAAACGAATCATAGGCTAACCAATATACCGTAAAGGGTTAGCTATCACCCCAGACAAATAAAGTGGATTAATAATTAACTAGTCTATAACATACTAGCGCCGCATAGTGGACAGAAACACGGCCTTAGATCAGCGAGTTTCAGTTGGTCGACAAACATGCTAATTACTTAGCTATTAGCTTATCATAGTTCGCAGGCTGACGTGAATGTTGAATTGTACATTTTACATACATATCATTATAGTGATACAAATTGGACATAAAATAAACGACCTTCATTTGAGTTTACGTACGTGCGGGAGTAGACGTTTTAATAGCCACACAAATGTCATGTTTTCAGCTAACATGAATATCCGACGAGCTTTGGTTAGTTTCTAATGATTTTAATGATATGGTAGCTATTGAAACACTGATTAGTAAATGTATGTAGTGTATATACAGCCTAAATTTCCCTCGGGATCAATACAGTATCTATGGCTGTAACCGTTTAACGGTTCCCGGTTTCACGAACACGCAGTAATGGCGGCCGTGTCTCAACGGCTGTAACATCGTTTGGTTTCGTGCCTTTTCCTAACTTCCTATCTCGTGCGCCGACCGTTGTAACAGTGTAATGGCGGCCAACAGGTGGACGCAGAGTTACTTAACATCAACAAGATGGCTGTTTAACGGTGAAACGTTAACGGTTGATGCCGCAGCGGCCCGTTGGTGTAAACTGACGTCGTTGTGTAAAGAAATGACTGATAAAACAGTAACACCGCGCAGACAATATGGCGCCTGTTTTAGCCATTTTGTGAAGGTAGAAGAAGCCATGACAGCCTCTGAACCGAGTCACACTGAAGGACGCGGATACAGCCTGTGGAGGACTCGTTTTACTTTCATTGTGTGTTGTTTCACTGTAAAGCACTTTGTAAGTTTGTTTTGAAAGATGTTCTATAAGTAAAGTTATTAATAATATTGTTGTCATGTCAAATGTGAAATAAAGAAAATCCTTTTTTGTTTGAGGAGCTCTTTGGATATGGCTACACAAGGACAAAAACCACCAAGCAAACAATTAACGTGCCTTTATTGTCATGGCACAGTCATGTTAGACCTGGAAAACAAACTTCAATGCGTGCCGTTGTGTTAATCATCACCGGTGCCTCCACTGTCATTCGGCAAGTTATTCACTGTATTCACCGTACATTAATAAAATCAAATACAGAAAGACACCCTGTTATCAGACAGATATCCTCTCAGACAAGCCTTAAATTCCATGTTGAAACATATCTGAACAGAGAATCTGTCCTGACTGAGGCCTTCTTACTGCACTGTGAGGGCAGATACATGTTTAGCTATAATAAGAATAATTCAGATGACAAAGCCCTTTACAGTTTATTACTGCATATTCATAGATGGAGTACTGAACCAGCCCAAAGAGTCAGGGGCTTAGTTATTTAGCTTCTTTTGGCGTGAGACGTAAAACAAAACACACAAAGAAACACAATTATTGTATTTGTATGATAACCTTGCCCTCTGTACAAGTAGGATCAATAACCCGAGCAGCACCGCAGGTCCGATGCTGTGAGCAGGGATTATTCTGCCTCATCTTGATTCATCTCCAGGTTGGAAAACATGGATCCTGTCAGTGTTTACCTCTTCTACCATTTTATTCACTTTTGTACATTGTGTAATACATGGTTATTAATAATCATCGCTACATCAGCTTGTTTTAATTAGTTTGTTTTTGTGGTGATGACTCTCATAGGATCATCTTCCTCCAGGGACGATGATTTGAATCCTGTCACACATGATCTGTAGAGGACTGAGTGTCACTGAGGAGGTCCAGAGGTTAATGTGTGTCTACATTAATGTTCAAGCTATGATAATGATAATGTAAGTGGACGGTTAGAGCATAGACGCTGAACTCTGCTGACCTTTACGGCTCCACAGTATTTATTAACGGAGCTTAAAGTGTGAAATATCACTTTAATACTGAACACACCTGAACGTGTTGTTCTGATGTCATACTTGTGGATCCACTGTGGTGGTCTCCTGCAGCGGGGGCACAGGAGAAGCGGTGCATTGTGGGAGAACTTGGGTAGATTGAAGACCAGTCGGGCTGCTGCGTTCTGGGTGAGCTGTAGAGGTCGGATGGCACATATCTCCCCAAACTCAAAACAATAACGCTCTTTGTTTTCCACGTGCCGTTGGATCTTGTATGTCTGAAGCTGATTGTTATTCTGTAGCGTGAGACGTGACGCTGCCTGCACCGGCCGCATCGTGACGACTGGATGCAAAACTGAAATATCAACAGTTATTACAAATATCCGTTAATATCAAGGTGCATGAAGGACAGTCTCCACTTTCATGAGGGGCATGTGGTGCCGGCGATATCAAGAACTTTAACCCGTTCAGGACCCAATTATATTTTGAACACAAAGAGTATTAGACCCTAACCTTGCTGTGAACGCACTAAATCAATCAAATTAAGAGACCTTTATTTATACAAACCCTTTATTCATCGTTCATGAATGTGTAAGAACCACTGAATAAAGTGAAGGTTTGAAACATACATTTTATAAACGAGTTGTATATTCTATATATACGTAATCAATACGATGCATTCTCACTAGAAAATACAACAAGAAATAAAACAAAAAACAGTATTTCTACTTTCCCTCTGGTGACATTCAGATCCCGACGTCTTTGAAAAAAGTAAAAGCTATAAATCTTATGATATTTTGACATGTATGAATATTATAACATCTCATAATGACTTTAAATACAGATGTACTTTAAAAACATGAACATTAGATTTAAATGTCGCCTCGCGGTCGGCCATGCTTGTTGTAAAAGGGGGCGTGGCTCTACAGGCCCTTTAGATCAGGGGTGTCAAACTAATTTTAGTTCAGGGGCCACATGCAGCACAATCTGATCTCAAGTGGGCCGGACCAGTAAGATCACAGCATAATAACATATAAATAACCACAACTCCACATGTTCCCTTCGTTTTAATGCAAGAAAGTACAAGTACATTCTGAAAATGTTCAAATTTGATCTTTTTACAAAACATTATGAACAACCTGACATTTCTTAAGAAAAAAAGGTGCAATTTCAACAATATTGTGCCTCAGTTTATCATTTACACATGTGCATTACAACTTACAGATCACAGTGTATCTATAAAGGCACAACACATTTCGTTACAGGTATCTGGAACAGTATTTTACTTTTTGATCAAAACAACAAAACATTTTTACACTTTGCAAAGTCATCCCGCGGGCTGGATTGGACCCTCTGGAGGGCCGGTTTTGGCCCGCGGGCCGCATGTTTGACACACCTGCTTTAGGTGATGTGGAACACTGTGATTGGCTTGAAGACGTCCAATCAAATAAGTGTGCGTTTGACAAGAATCATAGATCCAGACATCCTGCAAAGGTTATGACTGAAGGAGCAAGAAAATAATGTGTGGAAACAAACGTTAATGATATTTATTCGTGATGTTCAGCAGGAGAATCTGCACATATTCACACTTTGATGATTTTGGAAGCATAAATGTAAGAAGTAAGAAGCTAACGTTGGGCTATAAAGGAGCTACAGCAGGTCACGTGACTTCACGTCACCACTGCTAAGCTAACGGAGGCTAATGTTTGTCCCCGACAACATCTATAGACTCAGTTAGCTAAGTGTTAGCCATCAAGTAAAATCTTTCAATTCATGAGTTGGTTATTTATTTACTGATGTGCTGATTATTATAATTATATATTCCATAATTTACTGATGTATTGATTATTATTTTATATTACATTATTTACTAATGAACTGATTATTATTATATATTATATATTACATTATTTACTGATGTACTGATTATTATTATATATTATATATTACATTATTTACTGATGTATTGATTATTATTTTATATTACATTATTTACTAATGAACTGATTATTATTATATATTACATTATTTACTGATGTATTGATTATTATTATATATTATACATTACATTATTTACTAATGAACTGATTATTATTATATATTATATATTACATAGTTTACTGATGTACTGATTATTAGGGAAAGGAAAGGAGAGACCCTGCCCGGAGGAACCCCGGGGCCCCCGTCTGGAGCCAGGCCCAGAGGGAGGGCCCGACAGCGAGCGCCTGGTGGCTGGGATTGCCACGGAGCCCGGTCAGGCACAGCCCAAAGAAGCTACGTGGTGCCTCCTATCCATCCATCCTGTGGGCCCACCACTCATGGGAAAAAACGCTGGGGTCAGGTGCGCTGTCACACGGGTGGCAGTGATGGTCAGGGACCTCGACGGACCAGACCCGGGCAGCAGAGGCTGGCTCTGGGGACGTGGAACGTCACCTCTCTGTGGGGGAAGGAGCCAGAACTAGTGCAGGAGGTGGATCGCTACCAGTTGGATCTGGTGGGGCTGACCTCGACGCACAGTCTTGGCTCTGGAACCGTATTCTGGATAGGGGTTGGACTCTATTCTTCTCCGGAGTTGCCCAAGGTGTGAGGCGTCGGGCCGGGGTGGGGATACTCACTGGCCCCCGGTTGAGACCCTTCTTGGAGCCCTGCAGGGGGCTACAGTAGGGGACTCTGTAGTCTTGCTGGGAGACTTAAACGCACACATGGGAAACGATGGAGACACCTGGAGAGGCGTGATTGGGAGGAAGGGCCTCCCTGATCTAAACCCGAACGGCCGTTTGTTGTTGGACTTCTGTGCTAGTCATGGAATGGCCATAACAAACACCATGTTCGAACATAAGGATGCTCATAAGTGCACGTGGTACCAGAGCACCCTAGGCCAAAGGTCAATGATCGATTTTGTAATCGTATCATCTGATCTGAGGCCGCAATTTTTGGACACTCGGGTGAAGAGAGGGGCGGAGCTGTCGACTGATCACCATCTGGTGGTGAGTTGGATCAAGGGGTGGGGGAAGACTCTGGACAGACCTGGTAAACCCAAACGGGTAGTGCGGGTGAACTGGGAACGTCTGGAGGAAGCCCCTGTCCTGGGTATCTTCAACTCACACCTCCAGCGGAGCTTTTCAGCCATCCCTGTGGAGGTTGGGGGCATTGAACCTGAGTGGGCGATGTTGAAAACCTCTATTGTTGAAGCTGCGGTGATGAGCTGTGGTCTCAAGGTCTTAGGTGCCTCAAGGGGCGGTAACCCTCGAACACCGTGGTGGACCCCGGTGGTCAGGGAAGCCGTCCGACTGAAGAAGGAGTCCTTCTGGGTTATGTTATCCGGGAGGACTCCGGAAACAGTTGCAGGGTACCGAAGGACTAGAAGGGCGGCAGCCTCTGCCGTGTCAGAGGCAAAGCAGCGGGTGTGGGAGAAGTTCGGAGAAGCTATGGAGAAGGACTTTAGCACAAACATTTCCTACATTTCATGCTTTAAAAACACTTTTCTTCTTTCAGCCTCTTCTGGCGTTCCAGCTTTGAGCGTTTCAGTTCAGGTTCTTCTTCAGCTTCTTCTTCAGCTTCTTCTTCAGCTTTAGCTTTAGCTTCTCCTTCAGCTTCTCCTTCAGCTTCTCCTTTATCTTCTCCTTTAGCTTCTCCTTTAGCTTCTCCTTTAGCTTCTTCTTTAGCTTCTCCTTCAGCTTCTTCTTCTTTAACTTCTTCTTTAGCTTCTTCTTCTTCTTCAGCTGCTTCTTCTTCTTCAGCTGCTTATTCTTCTTCTTCTTCAGCTGCTTATTCTTCTTCTTCTTCAGCTGCTTCTTTAGCTTCTTCAGCTTCTTCTTCTTTAGCTTCTTCTTCTTCAGCTTCTTCTTCAGCTGCTTCTTTGGCTTTTTCTTTAGCTGCTTCTTTAGCTTCTTCTTCTTCAGTTTCTTCTTCAGCTTCTTCTTCAGCTTCTTCTTTAGCTTCTTCTTCTTTAGCTTCTTCAGCTTCAGGTTCTTCTTCAGCTTCTTCTTCAGCTTCTTCTTCAGCTTCTTCTTCAGCTTTAGCTTTAGCTTCTCCTTCAGCTTCTCCTTCAGCTTCTCCTTTAGCTTCTCCTTCAGCTTCTCCTTTAGCTTCTCCTTTAGCTTCTCCTTCAGCTTCTCCTTCAGCTTCTCCTTTAGCTTCTCCTTCAGCTTCTCCTTCAGCTTCTTCTTTAACTTCTTCTTTAGCTTCTTCTTTAGCTTCTCCTTCAGCTTCTTCTTCAGCTTCTTCTTCTTTAGCTTCTTCTTTAGCTTCTTCTTCTTCTTCAGCTGCTTCTTCTTCTTCAGCTGCTTCTTCAGCTGCTTATTCTTCTTCTTCTTCAGCTGCTTCTTTAGCTTCTTCAGCTTCTTCTTCTTTAGTTTCTTCTTCTTCTTCAGCTTCTTCTTCAGCTTCTTCTTCAGCTTCTTCAGCTTCTTCTTCTTTAGCTTCTTCTTCTTTAGCTTCTTCAGCTTCAGCTTCTTCTTCAGCTTCTTCTTCAACTTCTTCTTCAGCTTCTTCTTTAGCTTCTTCTTTAGCTTCTTCTTTAGCTTCTTCTTCAGCTTCTTCTTCAGCTTCTTCTTTAGCTTCTTCTTTATCTTCTTCTTTAGCTTCTTCTTCTTCAGTTTCTTCTTCAGATGCTTCTTTAGCTTCTTCTTCTTCAGCTTCTTCTTCAGATGCTTCTTTAGCTTCTTCTTCTTCAGCTTCTTCTTTAGCTTCTTCTTCTTCAGCTTCTTCTTCAGCTTCTTCTTTAGATTCTTCTTTAGATTCTTCTTTAGATTCTTCTTCAGCTTCTTCTTCAGCTTCTTCTTCAGCTTCTTCTTTAGCTTCTTCTTTAGCTTTGCTCTCAGCTTCTTCTCTTATTGCTGTTCATCTTCCAACTTCAGCAGTAAGATGTTTGAGCTTTAACATTTATCAGGCAATTTATTTCACATTTCTACATTTTGAACAATGCTTACTATTTATTTTTAGCTTTCAGCTTCACATGTTCTGCAGGAAATGCATTTTCCAGTTCAGCATAATAAAGATGTGTTAGCTAAAAGGTTCCTAACTAAACCTGTTGTGCAGAGAAGGAGGAATAACAACAAGTCTGAGAATATGGACGTCTGAAAGGGGAAGAAGGCCAAAGGTCAGCGGGAGCATTGAGGGGATGAGGCTTCAGAGGACGGAGCCTGACAGGTGCAATCAGATTTGTCACACAGCCGTGGCAAAGTGGATGTCAGTGCAGCAGCGGGGGGGGAATGGGTTGGGCAGTATAAGCTTGTCAGTCAGGAGGCAGAACAAGAGCTCCAGAGAGATGGGGTCTCTCCACAGTGAGTCCATTACAGCCGCCGCAGGATCCAGGCCACAAACTCACGTGAGAGAGTGAGCAAAGAGCTGCACATGCAAATACGCTACCTGCATCCTCTCTGACGTCCAGCAGGGAGCGACGCCTTGGTAGTGACAGGTCACTACCACGGTGTCGTCCGACATCTTTTGTGTTTTCACTTCAAAGTTATTGTAACATTTTGGTTGTCTATAAATGTTAAGTGTTCGCTATACGTAGCTCCACCCGCCGTGTCACTTCTGGTTACAATAAAAACAAGATGTCATCCACAATGAGTGACGACGTCCACTTCTTATATACAGACTGAAGTCACAACAACAGATGAAACTTTACATCTGCTGCTCAACCGCTGCCCAACTACAGACGTAACAAATAAAAGCAGAAATAAAATGTGGACTCTTAAAGAAACGTTCCCACACGTCCTGGTGGGTCATAAATACACATATCTGATCTCAGGAGAAGATCAACAGACTTCTGTTCACTTTGGGGCCTGAGAAATTCAATTAGCAGAAGATTTCTGTTTTTTTTTGCAATTCGAAATGCCGAGAATAAAGTCAGGAGATAAAAGTTCTCTTTTCTAAGTAGAAATATCAAGAAAAAAGCGTTAAACTACTAGCGTTAGTGCAGATACTGAGAGGTGCACTTCATATAAATAAAATAAATCTCCTCTTGGACACTTTGAATATTTAGTTTCTATTATTTCACTGAATATTTAATGAGCTTTCATTGGTGTTTATTGTTCAGTATTAATCACTACTGTATAAAGTATTATTGTATTTTACACAAGACTTTATTACTCAGAGTTTTTAAATAGAGACGATGATGTAATAAGGTTTTTATAAATGAAATTTTAGGTTTCCTGAAGCCGTCAGTGTTCTGGTGTTTATGGCTCTGAGCAGCAGATGTTGTGTCACAGATAAAGTTTACTTCTGAGTTGTGGTTAGGTGAGCGCTCACACACACTCTGCCTTTGTGTGGAGGGAACAGGCTTCCTCTGGGCCCCCGGACCCCCGGACCCTCTGGACCCCTCACAACGCAGACATGCAACTTCTCTAAGACAGGAATCTAGTTACACACTGTGGGTGATATTCAATTCCACTTTCTTCAAGCTGTGCAACAGTTCACCAGTTTGTGTTCTTTACTTTTTATTAAACATACCAAATGAAACTGAAAGCAGAAGATTAAAGTATGAAGGGCGAAGAAGGACTGAAGTATCAATAAATAAATAAATAAATGAATGATTAATAAGTGAATAAATAAATACAGGAATTAATAAATACATACAAGGAATAATAAACAAATAAATAAGGAAATAAATACAGGAATTAATAAATAAATAAATACAATAATTAATAAATATATACACAAATAAATAAATATGTAAATAAATAAATACAGGAATAAATAAATAAATAAATATGTATATAAATAAATACAATAATTAATAAATATATACACAAATAAATAAATATGTAAATAACTAAATAAAGGAATTAATTATTATTTAATAGATAAATAAAAATAAATGAAAAAATGAAAACAGAACTAAATAAATACAAGTTGATAATTAAACAGGACATAAGGGGAGGGGGGCTGCAGGTCTGAAATTATAAGACAGTAACATGCAAAACCAGGCAGGATGAATGAATGAACGATCAGGAGGGATTCATTCAGACACAGACCTCCTCACGTATCCAGACCTCCTCACGTATCCAGACCTCCTCAATTATCCAGACCTCCTCTTGTATCCAGACCACCTCTAGTATCCAGACCTCCTCTAGTGTCCAACCTCCTTGTTACGACCCCGGCTCGGCGAGGGAAAAGGGAGTAACATACACCAGATGTTGAGGGTAAAATAAGATATTTATTAAATATGGTGGACAATTTGACAAACAATTGCTTTTAACGACACCACAAAGAACAAAAGGAGGGCTCTTAACATAAGAGCAAATAAGGCATAAAAGCCAAACTAACAAAACAAACTCGGTGAAAACTTGACAACAAAAGAACACAAAACAGCGCCGGGGCACCCTAACGTGCCTAACAGAAAACGCTGCAAACTTCTAATCAATTTACGCCAACGGTAAATCTAGTTCCACCACTAGTCTAGTTAGGATACAGAACACAGATTTTCAACCCACAAGATACGATACTCTAGTATCCACACACACACACACAAGTACGAGGCATGCGGCTGACAACACCAGCAGCCCCGACTGTCGAGCTGGCCTGGCATTTGTATCCACCGGAACAGGTGCACCCCAATCACAGCCGGTCTTCATCAAGGTGGGAGGAGGAGGGGTCGCAGCCAATCAAGCGGGCGGCGGTCACACATCCAAACCTGCATACATAAATAGGGACACCACGGTGCATGCATGCACAAAGTAATCCCCCGCAGATAAATAAGGCCGTGGCCGTAACACTCCTCTAGTGTCCAGACCTCCTCTAGTGTCCAGATCACCTCTAGTGTCCAGACCTCCTCTAGTATCCAGACCTCCTCTAGTATCCAGACCTCCTCTAGTGTCCAGATCACCTCTAGTGTCCAGACCTCCTCTAGTGTCCAGATCACCTCTAGTGTCCAGACCTCCTCTAGTATCCAGACCTCCTCTAGTGATCAGATCACCTCTAGTGTCCAGACCTCCTCTAGTATCCAGACCTCCTCTAGTATCCAGACCTCCTCTAGTATCCAGACCTCCTCTAGTGTCCAGATCACCTCTAGTGTCCAGACCTCCTCTAGTGTCAGACCTCCTCTAGTATCCAGACCTCCTCTAGTGTCCAGACCTCCTCTATTATCCAGACCTCCTCTAGTGTCCAGACATCCTCAAGTGTCCAGATCACCTCTAGTGTCCAGACCTCCTCTAGTGTCCACACCTCCTCTAGTGTCCAGACCTCCTCTAGTGTCCAGACCTCCTATAGTATCCAGACCTCCTCTAGTGTCCACACCTCCTCTAGTGTCCACACCTCCTCTAGTGTCCGGACCTCCTCTAGTGTCCAGACCTCCTCTAGTGTCCACACCTCCTCTAGTGTCCACACCTCCTCTAGTGTCCACACCTCCTCTAGTGTCCAGACCTCCTATAGTATCCAGACCTCCTCTAGTGTCCACACCTCCTCTAGTGTCCACACCTCCTCTAGTGTCCAGACCTCCTCTAGTGTCCATACCTCCTCTAGTGTCCAGACCTCCTCTAGTGTCCACACCTCCTCTAGTGTCCAGACCTCCTCGTATTCAGTCCCAGAACATTCTGAGAACCATCATAAAAACCAGAACAAGTTTCCCTGCAACACCTGCGTGATATTCTAACGCTTTTATTGTGGAGCAAACTCATTTCTCCCGTGTGGGACAATAAAGTTGATCTGAATCTGAATCTAACACACACACACACACACACACACACTCTCACACACACAATAGCCGCTCTCCGGCTCCTCTCTTCAGTGTGTGCTCAGTCCCCCCCCTCATGGACTGACAGAGAAAATGATGGAGAAAGAGGGCGGAGGCTTCCTCTCCGGCTCACACTGATCCAGTGTCACTCCGGTGTGTGTGTGTGTGTGTGTGTGTGTGTGTGTGTGTGTGTGTGTGTGTGTGGGGCCCTTATCTCCCCCCCTCATGATTAACCAGACTCTCGCTCTCCCTGGTCCGTCGTTTCCTGTTACTTAGTTACCAGTTGCCATGATTTGCCTGGGCCGTTTGTGTTTCCATGGCGACTGTGCCCATTCTGTCGTCTCCTGGCCTCCGCTCAGCTGTGTCGTCCCGATGGCCTGCAGCCACCCCGGGCCCTGACCCGCGGCCCCCCGCAGCCCCCCTGCATCAGGCTGTCAGTGTGTGTTCACGCCGGTGATAATAAACATGTGAGCAGACAAAGAGTGTTGATATCACAGATAAACGTGCAGCTCTCTGAACACGCCGTCATGTCATCACACAGCAAAGCATCATGGGAAAAAACTGCTCTCAGCCGGAGCTCAGAACACACCCAAAACATAGTATAACATGTGGAAGAATGCCAATAGAAAAATCATAGTATAAAATAAAAGTATAGTAAATAAAAAAGTATAGCATGTCAAGTAATTGTATAGTATTTAAAAATAGATAAATATTTTAGTATTATGCCAGAAAAATGTCCTAAAAAATATTAAAGTATAATATGTCAAAAAATATAATAGTACAAGATTATGTATTATTTTTGCGAAGAAATGTTATTAGTTATACTTTTCTGATTTTGATATGACTTGGTTGTTTTGTCCGTAAGTATAACTATAAATATAGTTTATGTTTTTCTGTTTGTGTTCTTTCTCCTGAATGTAAACAAGTCAATAAATAAGTAAACTCTGTTGTTCATTACATTTATCATAGAAAAATATTAATAAAGAAATCAAGACAATAACAAAAAAGTAAAATTATACCTTGAGAAACCAGGACGATTAGGAAAGAGACATTTTTCAATGCTAAAAGCACCAAAAGTAATTAAAAAATATATATATAATAATTAAATTCAATATTTAACGACTAGTTGGTAGAATCTGCTTTTAGCTTCTGTTGTTTGGGTGAACTGGCCCTTTAATCTACATTACAAGGTGGCATATTGTTAAATTCATATACATGTGAGAATACACTTTATTATTCAAGCTCCGTCTGCCCCGTTGTCACCTCTCCTCAGTCTCCTCCAGCTGTTCACACAACTTTTTTAAAAGCACAAACAATGAAGTGAGCAGCTCTCAGTCAGCGTCAGAAACTGAGACTCTCTCGCCAGGTGAGCGACACGTTTTCCTTCCAGCGGAGGAGGAAGCACCTGTCGCCCGTAACCCGTTTTTCTCTATTATAGCTCCAGCGGCTAAAGTATTAAGTTTCCGTTTTGATTTCTCTTGAAAATGCAACTGGTTATTTCCAACGATCAAAATTCGTTTACAATTCTGTAACTTCATCGATCTCTAGAAGCTCATAGTTAGTTAATTAAAAATGTAATTACCTCGCCAGAGTTTCATATGTCTCGCTATAGTTTAAGAATCGTGATATCTTATGTCAAGCGTGTTAGGGCTCCGCTGCCCATCACTATCAGCCTCCTGAACTTGTCAAAAACATCCCCTTGTATCTTAAGGCTCGTTCTTGCGCATTTTTACACAGGACATGCAAGCACATTCTCGACAGACGTTTTTTCTATTGTTTCTTCCAAGAACCAAAAAACCTGTGAATAGCAGTTAACCCATGTATCAGAGGTCAAAAGTTTACATAAAGCTTATCTTGATCTACATACATCCCTTCCATCAACTGTCACCGGAGGTAACACCTAGAGCCCCTATTGACAGAGGAAGTTGTGTCTTACCAGCGTCAGCAGGGGCTCAGCAATGCAGTAGATCTCAGCTGGCCAAAACCTGTCACGTCCCCTATTCATAGGGCATGACCTTTTTGTAAATTTGCTGCCTGTCTCATTTAGTGTCTGTGTATATATCCCTGTCTGTTTCAGTGTTCTTTGTCGGTTCGTCATTCTTGTTACACTCATGTTCCCTTGTGCTACCTCGTGCCACCTTGTGCTACCTCGTGCTTCCCTCGTGCTACCTCGTGTCTTCCCTGGTTTGTGTTTTTTTGTTTTACTTGTTACTTTGTTTTGTATTTGATTAGCTTTGTTAAATAAAGCTCTCCTTTTGTTAAAATCTCATCTGGCGTTCTGCATTTGGGTCCACCTCTTCACCCAGTCGTGACAGTACGAACCAACCAGAAATGGACCCAGCATTGCTTGAAGATGAGGATTTTCTTTGTCTGAATGTCGAGTTAATATGTATTATGCGTGAATGGAAGGACGCCACCTGTAGAAAGGACCAACAGGTCCTTCTTCGACAGGCTGAAAAGCCTTGGTTGAAAAGCCTTGGTTGAGGAGTATTCTGCCTGAGGAAATTAGGGATTTGCTCAACCTAGCAGATCGATCTGCCTTCCAGGTCTGTCCTGTTTCCGCTGCCGGGCCGTGACAGCCCCCTGTTTCCGCTGTTGGGCGGGTTAGGGTTAGGGTTACAACAGGGAGTACAACAGGGAGTACAATAGAGAGTGCAAAAGGGAGTGCAACAGCGAGTACAACAGGGAGTACAACAGCGAGTATGACAACGAGTACAACAGAGAGAACAACAGAGAGTACAACAGAGAGTACAACAGGGAGTAGAACAGGCAGTACAACAGGCAGTACAACAGGCAGTACAACAGGGAGTACAACAGAGAGTACAAGAGAGCACAATAGGGAGTACAACAGGGAGTACAACAGAGAGTACAAGAGAGTACAATAGGGAGTACAACAGGGAGTATGAAAGAGGATACAACAGGGAGTACAACAGGGAGTACAACAGGGAGTACAACAGGGAGTAACATGGAAGTAAATCAGGGAGTACAACAGAGATTAAAACAGCGAGTATCACAGCGAGTATCACAGCGAGTATCACAGCGAGTACAACAGAGAGTACAACTGGGAGTACAACAGCGAGTATCACAGCGAGTATCACAGCGAGTACAACAGGGAGTACAACAGGCAGTACAACAGGGAGTACAACAGGGAGTACAACAGGAGTACAACAGGGAGTGTAACAGGGAGTAACATGGAAGTACATGAGGGAGTACAACAGGGAGTACAACAGGGAGTACAATAGACAGTACAACAGGGAGTACAACAGGGAGTACAACAGGGAGTGTAACAGGGAGTAACATGGAAGTACATGAGGGGGTACAACAGGGAGTACAACAGGGAGTACAACAGGGAGTAACATGGAAGTACAACAGGGAGTACAACAGGCAGTACAACAGGAGTACAACAGGCAGTACAACAGGGAGTACGACAGGGAGTAAAACAGAGAGTACAATAGAGAGTATAACAGGGAGTACAACAGGCAGTACAACAGGAAGTACAACAGGCAGTACAACAGGGAGTACAATAGGCAGTACAACAGAGAGAACAACAGAGAGTACTACAGAGAGTACAACAGGGAGTAGAACAGGGAGTACAACAGGGAGTATAACAGGGAGTACAAAAGGCAGTAAAACAGGGAGTACAACAGGGAGTTCAACAGAGAGTGAAACAGGGAGTACAACAGACGGTACAACAGGCAGTACAACAGGGAGTCCAACAGGGAGTATAACAGGGAGTACAACAGAGAGTACAATAGGGAGTACAACAGGGAGTATAAAAGGGGATACAACAGGGAGTACAACAGGGAGTACAACAGGGAGTCACATGGAAGTACAACAGGGAGTACAACAGGCAGTACAACAGGGAGTACAACAGGCAGTACAACAGGGAGTACAACAGGGAGTGTAACAGGGAGTAACATGGAAGTACATGAGGGAGTACAACAGGGAGTACAACAGGGAATACAACATAGAGTACTACAGGGAGTATAATAGGGAGTGTAACAGGGAGTAACATGGAAGTACATGTGGGAGTACAACAGGGAGTACAACAGGCAGTACAATAGGGAATACAACAGGGAGTACAACAGGGAGTACAACAGGGAGTGTAACAGGGAGTAACATGGAATTACATGAGGGAGTACAACAGGGAGTACAACAGGGAATACAACAGAGACTACTACAGGGAGTACAATAGGGAGTGCAATAGGGGAGTATAACAGGGAGTACAACAGAGTACAACAGGGAGTACAACAATAAGTACAACAGGGACTAAAACAGGGAGTAAAAAATGGGAAAACAACAAAGAGTACAACAGGGAGTACAACAGGGACTATAATAGGGAGTATAACAGGGAGTATAACAGGGAGTACAACACGGAGTACAACGGCGAGTACAACAGAGAGAACAACAGAGAGTACTACAGAGAGTATAACAGGGAGTACAACAGGCAGTACAACAGGGAGTACAACAGGGAGTACAACAGGGAGTAAGACAAGGAGTACAAAAGGCAGTACAAAAGGCAGTACAACAGGCACTAAAACAGGGAATACAACAGGGAGTTCAACAGAGCGTACAACAGAAAGTACAATAGGGAGTACAACCAAGAGTACAACACAGAGTACAACAGAAAATACAACAGGGAGTATAACAGGGAGTACAACAGGGAGTAAAACAGGGAGTACAACAGGGAGTACAACAGAGAGTACAACAGAGAGTACAACAGCAAATACAACAATGAGTACAACACCGAGTATCAAAGCGAGTACATCAGGCAGTAAAACAGGGAGTACAACAGGGAGCACAACAGGGAATACAACAGAGAGTGCAACAGAGAGTACAATAGGGAGTATAACAGGGAGTATAAAAGGGGGTACAACAGGGAGTACAACAGGGAGTAACATGGAAGTACAACAGGGAGTACAACAGGGAGTACAACAGGGAGTACAACAGGGAGTGTAACACGGAGTAACATGGAAGTACATGAGGGAGTACAACAGGGAGTACAACACGGAGTACAACAGCGAGTACAACAGAGAGAACAACAGAGAGTACTACAGAGAGTATAACAGGGAGTACAACAGGCAGTACAACAGGGAGTAAGACAAGGAGTACAAAAGGCAGTACAAAAGGCAGTACAACAGGCACTAAAACAGGGAATACAACAGGGAGTTCAACAGAGAGTACAACAGAAAGTACAATAGGGAGTACAACCAAGAGTACAACACAGAGTACAACAGAAAATACAACAGGGAGTATAACAGGGAGTACAACAGGGAGTAAAACAGGGAGTACAACAGGGAGTACAACAGAGAGTACAACAGAGAGTACAACAGCAAATACAACAATGAGTACAACACCGAGTATCAAAGCGAGTACATCAGGCAGTAAAACAGGGAGTACAACAGGGAGTACAACAGGGAATACAACAGAGAGTGCAACAGAGAGTACAATAGGGAGTATAACAGGGAGCATAAAAGGGGGTACAACAGGGAGTACAACAGGGAGTAACATGGAAGTACAACAGGGAGTACAACAGGCAGTACAACAGGGAGTACAACAGGGAGTGTAACACGGAGTAACATGGAGGTACATGAGGGAGTACAACAGGGAGTACAACAGGGAATACAACAGAGAGTACTACAGGGAGTATAATAGGGAGTGTAACAGGGAGTAACATGGAAGTACATGAGGGAGTACAACAGGGATTACAACAGGGAGTACAACAGCGAGTAACAAAGCAAGTACAACGGGTGTAAAAAAGGGAGTATAACAGGGAGTGCAAAAGGTAGTACACCAGGCAGTACAACAGGGAGTACAACAGGCAATACAACAGGGAATACAACAGGGAGTACAACAGGGAATACAACAGAGAGTACTACAAGGAGTATAATAGGGAGTGTAACAGGGAGTAACATGGAAGTACAATAGGGAGTACAACAGGGAGTACAACAGGGAGTACAACAGGGAGTGTAACAGGGAGTAACATGGAATTACATGAGGGAGCACAACAGGGAATTACAACAGGGAATACAACAGAGACTACTACAGGGAGTATAATAGGGAGTACAACAGGCATTACAACAGGGAGTACAATAGGGAGTGCAAGAGGGGAGTATAACAGGGAGTACAACAGAGTACAACAGGGAGTACAACAATAAGTACAACAGGGACTAAAACAGGGAGTAAAAAATGGGAAAACAACAAAGAGTACAACAGGGAGTACAACCGGGACTATAATAGGGAGTATAACAGGGAGTACAACAGGGAGTACAACACGGAGTACAACAGCGAGTACAACAGAGAGAACAACAGAGAGTACTACAGAGAGTATAACAGGGAGTACAACAGGCAGTACAACAGGGAGTACAACAGGGAGTACAACAGGGAGTAAGACAAGGAGTAAAAAAGGCAGTACAAAAGGCAGTACAACAGGCACTAAAACAGGGAATACAACAGGGAGTTCAACAGAGAGTACAACAGAAAGTACAATAGGGAGTATAACAGGGAGTACAACAGGGAGTAAAACAGGGACTACAACAGGGAGTACAACAGAGAGTACAACAGAGAGTACAACAGCAAATACAACAATGAGTACAACACCGAGTATCAAAGCGAGTACATCAGGCAGTAAAACAGGGAGTACAACAGGGAGTACAACAGGGAATACAACAGAGAGTGCAACAGAGAGTACAATAGGGAGTACAACAGGGAGTATAAAAGGGGGTACAACAGGGAGTACAACAGGGAGTACAACAGGGAGTAACATGGAAGTACAACAGGGAGTACAACAGGCAGTACAACAGCGAGTACAACAGAGAGAACAACAGAGAGTACTACAGAGAGTATAACAGGGAGTACAACAGGCAGTACAACAGGGAGTACAACAGGGAGTACAACAGTGAGTAAGACAAGGAGTAAAAAAGGCAGTACAAAAGGCAGTACAACAGGCACTAAAACAGGGAATACAACAGGGAGTTCAACAGAGAGTACAACAGAAAGTACAATAGGGAGTATAACAGGGAGTACAACAGGGAGTAAAACAGGGAGTACAACAGGGAGTACAACAGAGAGTACAACAGCAAATATAACAATGAGTACAACACCGAGTATCAAAGCGAGTACATCAGGCAGTAAAACAGGGAGTACAACAGGGAGTACAACAGGGAATACAACAGAGAGTGCAACAGAGAGGTACAATAGGGAGTACAACAGGGAGTATAAAGGGGGTACAACAGGGAGTACAACAGGGAGTACAACAGGGAGTACATGGAAGTACAACAGGAGTACAACAGGAGTACAACAGGCAGTACAACAGGGAGTACAAACAGCAAATATAACAATGAGTGTACTCCCTGTTGTACTCCCTGTTGTACTCCCTGTTGTGCTCCGTTGTACTCCCTATTAGTACTCCCTGTTGCACTGCCTGTTGTACTCCCTGTTGTACTCCCTGTTGTACTCCCTGTTGTACTCCCTGTTGTACTCGTTTGATCTCGTTGTACTCCCGGTGTTTGG
>NW_021166860.1:103886-105675 GCF_900634415.1 Cottoperca gobio | reverse complement strand
GGATATATTATATATATATTTATATAATATAATATTATATATATATTATATATATATATATATATTTCCAACAATCAGTGGATGGAGCTAGAACTTGGCCTCACACTAAACAACTAGGAGGTCGAGACGACACCCGCCCGCTCTAGTCCTAAACGGACCTGGACTATGCGGATGCATCAGTCTGCTCTCTGACCGCGTTAGAGCAAGCACAGGAACTAGTGGGCCAGAGTGGGCAGAGTGGAGAACAAGTGTGCAAGGTTTGGCCTTAACCTAATGCCAAGAACTGAGTTCTAAAATATACATCCCCCCGGGACCATCCACTCTAAAAACAACAGGAGGCACTGCTCTAAAGGAAGTCAATGATTTCAAATACTGGACTCTGGGGTCAACTCGTCCGAGCAAGACCTGAAAGTGATATCTATATATATATATATAAATATATATATATATAAATATATATATAATCTATATATATCTCCCTATCTCTATATCTATCTATCTTATCTATCTATATATATATCTATCTCTCTATCTATTCCTCTATTCTACTCTCTATCTCCTCTCCATATATATCTCTCTCTCTATCTATCTCTGTTTTCTCTCTCTCTCTATATCCATCTATACTATCTATCCTCTTATCTCATCTCTATCTACTACTTCATATCTCTATCTATATATATATATGTTTCTATATCTCTCTATCTCTCTCTCTCTCTCTCCCTATCTCTCCTCTCTCTCTCTCTCTCCCTCTCTCTCTCTCTTTCATATCTCTCTCTCTCTCTCTCCTCCTATATCTCTCTCTCCTCTTATCTCATATCTTTCTCTCTCTCTCTCTCTCTCTCTCCCCCTCTCTCTCTCTCTCTCCCTCTCTCCCTCTCTCTCCCTCTCTCTCCTCTCTTCTCTCTCTCTCTCTCTCCCTCTCCCTCTCTCTCTCTCTCTCTCTCTCTCTCTCTCTCCCTCTCCCTCTCTCTCCTCTCTCTCTCTCTCTCTCTCTCTCTCTCTCTCTCCCTCCTCTCTTCTCTCTCTCTCTCTCCCTCCCTCCCTCTCTCTCTCCTCTCTCCCTCTCTCCTCTCTCTTCTCTCTCTCTCTCTCTCTCTCTCTCTCTCTCTCTCCCTCCCTCTCTTCTCTCTCTTCTCTCTCTCCCTCCCTCTTCTCTCTCTCTCTCTCTATCTCTCTATATATATAAACATATAGATCTCTTTCCATTTGTTGACCTAAAACGCACCCAGCAAGACTTATTCTGCACGTAGCATTTAAACAGTATTATAAACTTTCATCTCTATAAGCAGTTTCTATATTATTGATGCATTAATGTGTTCATCACTGCAGCTGATTATTTTATTATTTTTACTATATTTGCATATCTTAACATATAATAATAATAATAATCATAATAATAATGGTAAATGATTTGTTGATTAGATGTATTATTAATCTGAATCTGCAAAGTAACTAAAGTTATAAAGTAAAGGTACATTATTTCCTGAGATGTAGAAGAGTGAGAGTACTAAGTGAAAGTACTTAACCCTTTAATTAAATGTATTTAGTTACTTTCCACAGCTGGACTGTCAACACACACGTCTCCTGTGTGGAGCCCCAGCTGATGGAGCCACATGCTGCACTTTATATGTATTATATTCCATCACATGTTCGTTCACTGCTCATGTTCCTGCAGGTTTCTCTTCCTGGCAGCTGAGAGCAGCTGTGAGCAGATGTGATGCTGCTGGAGTAAATCAGGACCTGACACCGATGAAGCAGGAGACGAACGTTTAGCAGATTGATGCTGCAC
>NW_021166860.1:73886-98886 GCF_900634415.1 Cottoperca gobio | reverse complement strand
AACTTTGTGCTGTCTGTGGTCTTCACTGCTGAGCCGTTGAGGAGGATCGGTGTGTGACAGTGCTGCTTTTGTAACTTTGTAACTTTGTTTTGAAAAAGTGCTGTATAAATAAAGTGTATTATTATTATTATTATTATTATTATTATTATTATTATTATTATTATTATTCCATTGTTATTTATTATTATTCATATTATTATTAGGCTATTTTTATTATTAAAGCAAAAGTTGACATTTTTAAATCAATTTTTAAAATTCTCGGTGAAAGTAAAGTTAATAAATACTGATTTGAATTCACATTAAGGATGCAACATTGTAATATTGTGGTTACAGTTCTGGACAATAAAGTAGTATAAATGTTTCTGGATGTTGGGGGTCCAAACAATTCAGGTCTACTTTATCAGGATGAAGAAACAAATGCATGACTGTCCATCATGTATTTGACATATAAATGATGCTTTACGGCCTTACATTACATTACAGGTCATTCAGCAGACGCTCTTATCCAGAGTGACTTACAGTGAACTCACTACAGGGACAGTCTCCCTGGAGCAACTCAGGGTTAAGTACCTTGTTCAGAGGTAGGCCTACAATGGTGACATTTTTTTAACACAGTTTTTACACAAAGAACAGTTGGAATCACTTTTACCTTTGTCAGGCTAATTTTACTTAAATCGCTTTGTTTTTCCAACCGTAATGTCACCATTACTCATTATAATGGTTTTGCGTATGTAATAGTCATGTGTGCAGTAGTATTTCCAAGCTAGGAGGTCTTTCTGACAAAATGTAGATAATTTCAAAGGCAGTTTGGTGGATCCGCTGCACTGACTCTAACTGTTCCTCGGCAACCGTGACGTCACTTTCCTCACCAATCGCAGAGATCGCCGGACTGACGCTCCTCTCGCGAGAGGATCGCATTAGCTTGGTTAGTTAGCTAGCCGTGAACAAACTTGACTGGTGTACCCGGCTGTATTTTTACACTTTATTCTTTTTAAAAGCACTGAGAGGACTCTGGGCACCTCTGCTGTGATATTGTCTCATCACGCCGGTAGGACAGGATCGTCTCCGGGCCTTGTGTCTGTACGGTGAGTTGTAAACGCACACAGTATGCTAACTAACGTTAGCCGGGAGGAAATGGGTTTGTTTTGGGAGCCTCGAGAATCTCTAAATTATTATTTTAAAAGCGCCCCACTGCTGTTTACCTGCAGAAATGTGTCTGTTGTTGTGTTATTATTGTGTGTTTCCTATCAGGAGCATGTGTTGATGGTGTCTACGTGGTGTCTGTTCGTGCAGGTACACGCTGTGACCGAGCTGTGGCAGTGTTGTTCACGTGTCGGTGGATGTGTTGTCACAGATCTGTCCTCTCTGCAGGATCCTGATGATGAGTTATGATCTGTCCTCTCTGCAGGATCCCGAGGATGAGTTATGCTGAAAAGCCAGAAGACATCACAAAAGAAGAGTGGATGGACAAACTGAACAATGTGCACATACAGAGGGCGGACATGAATCGGCTCATTATGAATTACCTGGTGACAGGTGAGGCTGAATAAACAACTTGTTATTTATTCCCCCTTTTGTCCCAGGACAACAAATACATCTTTATTATTCAACTGTTATTTAGCATTTTAATACACTATCTTTGAATGAGCATAAATTCAATCGTACATATTTATGAAACAACCTTTAATATTCTTTCACATGAATGTATTTTAAAATAAAAAAGCTTTCCAACTAAATACTCAATAAGAGGACTTTGTCGGTACTTGCATAGTTCAACAATAACATTCTTTATGTCAAAATCATTTTAAAAGGATCTAGATCTGTTGACCAACAGAAGAAAAATCGCCAACTATTTTGATAATCGTTAAAGTAATGTTCATGCTAATAATATCTTTTGGATTTGGAGTGACGACACATTTAAAGATATAACTGTGAGAAAGTGGGATGGACATGTTATACACCAAACTATGAATCGATGAATCTAAAAGAGAACCAGCAGGTTGTGAAATACAGAATACTTGTCGGTCTTTCTCTGAGACGGTAATACTCTGTAAACGAAGCACACATGTCCTCGTGCGTCTCGTCAGCGACTTCTTCTCTGAATCGTCGGTCCGACTGTAAATAACTAAAACGACAGATAAACAACATCGCTGAACGTCAACAAGTGGAATATCTGCACGTTGAATCTGTACACGTTCTCCACCGTCTTCATGTCTTTTCTTCGGCTTCTGTGTCACATGTTTCAAGAGGGATTCAAAGAAGCTGCGGAGAAGTTTCGTATGGAGTCTGGCATCGAGCCGAGCGTGGACCTGGACTCTTTGGATGAAAGGATAAATATCAGAGAGATGATCCTGAAGGGACAGATACAGGAAGCCATTGCACTCATCAACAGCCTCCACCCGGAGCTGCTGGACACCAACCGATACCTGTACTTCCATCTGCAGGTGCGTTTACACAGAGCTTTGTAATAACAATATCTTTTATATATTAAGCACTTCTCAAAACAAGTGACATACATGCATTTAAAAAGACTAAACAAACAGTTAATGAAATATTCTGATAAATACAAAGTGTGTTTTAAACTCGACTTAAAAGAAGAAACCGCTTCAGCTTCTCTGGTCTCCTCCAGCAGGTCGTTCCACAACCGAGGGGCCCAAAATAAAAGTCACTTTAGTTTTAAGGTTCGTGCCTCCAGAGGATCTCCGGTGCTTTCAGGCTCGAGGAGGTCTCATACATTCTGGAGCTAACTCCCTACGAGCCTTAAAAGATCCTCCTGGTGAACGACGACACGCGTCTGACCAGCAGGAAGCTTAATGCACAGAAACAGTTCAAGTGTCTCCATAAAGCTTGAACTTGCTTCACTGCTCCTCTGTTTCCTCTCCTGCAGCAGCAACATTTGATCGAGTTAATCCGGCTCAGGGAGACGGAGTCGGCGCTGGAGTTTGCACAGATGCAGTTGGCGGAGCAGGGCGAGGAGAGCCGCGAGTGTCTGACAGAGATGGAGAGAACGTTAGCGCTGCTGGCCTTCGATAACCCAGAGGAGTCGCCCTTTGGAGACCTGCTGAACATGATGCAGCGGCAGAAGGTGGGCAAGGTTTCACTTCACCTCCTTATTTTAATGTGAGCACTACGTGTGATGTGAGTACGTCGCGTTCACAACTAAAGATCCGTTTATTAGATTTTGATAAGAAATCGTTTGAAAAAGTAAATTAGATTTTCAGAATTTAAAGTCTTATTTATTGTAGTAGGTCTCAAACGTGACGGTTAGATGCTCGAGGAGTAGACGAGATGTTTGTGTGAGAAGAGCAGTGAGGGAACTAAACTAGAGGTTTATAGTTCACACGATTACACTAATAATTTGTCTGCAAGTTTTATTTTTTAAATGACTTTTACGGCTTCAGTGATTTCTATTCTCTCTCATTATGTTTGATATTTAGGAAGTTTTGTTTGAGTATAATGAAATAAATCTGATTCCAAATGAATGATGTCATCCTCTTTCTAATGAGCTGCTAAAGTAAATCAGATGATATTAATATCCTGCTGTTTGAGTGCAGCAGGAAGCTTTGTTCATTTGCATATAACAGCCACATTCTAATGACGCTGGTTGAACATTGGTTCCCTTTAACAACATACTAAATGCAGACCATAAGTTATTGTGTTACAGCAGGTAGAGTGAATATATCATCAACACTAGAAAGATTATCTATAAAATACACAATATAAAGTATAAAGAAATAAGTTAGAATACGCTGATGTACCAAACTACAACTGAAGTATACAAATATAATAATCATAATACACATCAGTTGTTTGGTCTCAGTTTAAATGCACACTGAGGTTAAAGCTGTGCACGTGTTGCTGTGCAGGTGTGGAGCGAGGTGAACCAGGCGGTGCTGGACTATGAAAACAGGGAGTCGACGCCCAAACTGGCGAAACTCCTGAAGCTGCTGCTGTGGGCTCAGAACGAGCTGGACCAGAAGAAGGTGAAATATCCCAAAATGACTGACCTGAGCACGGGCACCATCGAGGACCCCAAGTGAACACGAGCCCCCCCCACGTCCCCTAATTTATGATCAGTCAGTGACTGTGTGACAACCAGGTGACATGTATGTAGAAACAAATGCTACGTTGGGTTTTTTTCATGTTTCATTCATGAGATAAAAAGTCATTGTGCAAACTGTAAATTGCTGTTTTTGCAAATAGAAATTGTTTTGTTCACTGATCCTGAATTGAATAGATCGGAGACGACAAAATTCAATATGCTGTTTTATATTTAGTAGTATTTATTTTGACCCCAAGACTTTATTTCAGAGGAAGATGGTATATATGAACAGCGTGAATATGAACAGCGTGAATATGAACAGCGTGAATATGAATATGAACAGCGTGAATATGAATATGAACAGCGTGAATATGAACAGCGTGAATATGAATATGAACAGCGTGAATATGAACAGCGTGAATATGAACAGTGTTTATATGAACAGTGTGTATATGAACAGTGTGAATATGAACAGTGTGTATATGAACAGTGTTTATATGAACAGTGTGAATATGAACAGTGTGAATATGAACAGTGTTTATATGAACAGTGTGTATATGAACAGTGTGTATATGAACAGCGTGTATATGAACAGTGTGAATATGAACAGCGTGTATATGAACAGTGTGAATATGAACAGTGTTTATATGAACAGTGTTTATATGAACAGTGTTTATATGAACAGTGAATATGAACAGCGTGTATATGAACAGTGTTTATATGAACAGCGTGTATATGAACAGTGTTTATATGAACAGTGAATATGAACAGCGTGAATATGAACAGTGTGAATATGAACAGCGTGTATATGAACAGTGTTTATATGAACAGTGTGTATATGAACAGTGTTTATATGAACAGTGTTTATATGAACAGTGTGAATATGAACAGCGTGTATATGAACAGTGTGTATATGAACAGTGTGTATATGAACAGTGTTTATATGAACAGTGTGTATATGAACAGCGTTTATATGAACAGTGTGTATATGAACAGCGTTTATATGAACAGTGTGTATATGAACAGCGTTTATATGAACAGTGTGTATATGAACAGTGTGAATATGAACAGCGTTTATATGAACAGTGTGAATATGAACAGCGTGTATATGAACAGCGTTTATATGAACAGCGTGTATATGAACAGCGTTTATATGAACAGCGTGTATATGAACAGCGTGAATATGAACAGCGTTTATATGAACAGCGTGAATATGAACAGCGTTTATATGAACAGCGTTTATATGAACAGTGTGAATATGAACAGCGTGTATATGAACAGCGTTTATATGAACAGCGTTTATATGAACAGCGTTTATATGAACAGCGTGAATATGAACAGCGTGTATATGAACAGCGTTTATATGAACAGTGTGAATATGAACAGCGTTTATATGAACAGTGTGAATATGAACAGTGTGAATATGAACAGCGTTTATATGAACAGTGTGAATATGAACAGTGTGAATACGAACAGCGTGTATACGAACTGTGAACATGACTCACTGCAAGAGACTGTTGCAAATTAGCTCAACATTTAAAGTTTCATACACAAAATTAGAGTATTTTTTAATTAAATGGAAAGATACACTTTATTAATGTAACATAGTTTTAATTCATAAAGTATTTTATGATTTGTACCTTTACAGTATGTCTGCGGGATGAACGGCCTTCATGTGTGTTGGAGGGAAAACGTCTCGACTGACCGGCTGCGTCACAGAAAGGCTTCCTCGCTGAGTTTCAGCCTCGCTGAGCCGGTTTGCACCACATGGTAACGTTCGGCTTTGTGTTGCGAGGGCTTGAGTTTAGGATGATGAGGATTTATACGCTGCGTGAGAGAACGGCCGTTCCGATCAAGAAGAGTCGCGGTGCCAAATACGGCAACTCTGTTTGAAAAGTCTGATTTAAAACTATTTGAATCTTTGTTTTTCTTCTCATTGTGAACAGGCTTTTAGAAGTCACAGAACTTGTTGTCCATCCTGCCACTTCTAAAGCCGTTCGTATTTTCACTTACTACATGTACATGTGTTCTGGCGGGAGGCTCTGGTGCTTCTTTGTTTTGTTTACTTTTATTTGCTGCTAGTTGTCCATCCTTAATTTCTTTTAAGGTTGATTTGTATAGATATTGGCATTGACAAATACTGAGACCCACAGAGCTCACGTCCCTTTTATTATTCAACATTTTTAAGACCAGATTTGCAAATATTAAAATAAACAAAACTTTTGTCAACCATACAAGATGTGTTTTTCATTCCCTGACTTGTGTGTTTGCACTTTTTCAGGGAAAATCCAGAGAATATGTTTCAATAAATATGGATGAAGAGAAGTTGTTGATTATTGATTAATATAAAACATGTTATAGATTAAAGCTTCCCAGCTGCATATAAAGTCATTATGACTTAGTGACGCTCACACATTAATCCATCAATCGTTATTATAGATTATAGATTTTGACATGTTTAATGCAGGAGTTTCACTTGTAACAATATGTTTACACTGTAGTATTGTTACTTTGATTTACTTCTAATAGTCGAGTTACGGGAGGTTGTTTCAAGTCCTTAAAATAAAACATTTTAACATTTTAAAAGCCGACAGCTTTGGTTCGATGCTCTGACGACATGCAAATGTTGTTCCCAGTCTGCGGTCATTCCTGCAGATCACAAGCAGGTTCTCGTTCTGTGTTTTGTTTCAACAAGTTGTACCTGTTTGTCCTGTCGGCCTGGAGGCACGAGGCAGATCAGTGCAGATCAGTGCAGCTCAGTGCTGCTCTGGTAACGCAGGAGACACCCGCGCTGTCCGAATGGCTGACGAGAACACGGCAGGAGACGGCAGGAAACACTTCAGCGACTCTCTCCTGGATCCTCACGTTTACGCCAGTGCTTCCACCGACAAGGAGCCAGAAGACCGAAACCTGTGGACCAGGTGAGACGGATCAACACACTGCAAGCTTTCACAATAGGAATTTTAAAAATGTTTGTCAGTGGGGGTCTCTGGCCTTGTTGATGAGGTCAACTGCAGAGGGGAAGAAGCTGTTCATAAGGCATGAGGTTTTGGTCCTGAGAGACCGCAGCCTCCTGCCGGATGGAAGTGACACAAAAAGTCTGTCCAGGGTGGGAGGGGTCTGCTGCAACCTTACCTGCACGCTTCCGGGTCCTGGAGGTGTGCAGGTCCTGGAGGCGTGCAGGTCCTGGAGGGATGGCAGATTGCAGCTGATCACCTTCATCGCAGAGCAAATGACACGCTGCAGTCCCAGTCCCTTGTCCCGGTCAGTGGCAGCAGCGTACCAGATGGTGATGGAGGAGGTGAGGATGGACTCGATGATGGCAGTGTAGAAGTGCACCATCATATCATGTCCACTGTCTTTAGAGCGTTGAACTCCAAGTGGTTCACACTGCAACAGGTCACCAGTCGGTCAATCTCCCACCTGTAGGCCGACTCATCCCTGCCAGAGATGAGTCCGATGAGGGTGGTGTCGTCCGCAAACGTCAGGAGCTTGACAGACTGGTGACTGGAGGTGCAGCTGTTGGTGTACAGGGAGAAGAGCAGAGGAGAAAGAACGCAGCCTTGGGGGGGATCCGGTGCTGATGGTCCTGAAGTCAGAGACATGTTTCCCCAGCTTCACGTGCTGTCTCCTGTCAGACAGGAAGTCTGTGATCCACCTGCAGGTGGAGTCAGGCACGCTCAGCTGGGAGAGCTTGTCTTGTAGCAGAGCTGGGATGATGGTGTTGAAGGCAGAGCTGAAGTCCACAAACAGGATCCTGGCGTAGGTTCCTGCGGAGTCCAGGTGCTGGAGAATGTAGTGGAGGGCCATGTTGACAGTATCGCCTACAGACCTGTTGGCTCTGTAGGCAAACTGCAGGGGGTCCAGGAGTGGGTCTGTGATGGATTTGAGATGGGACAGGACAAGGCGCTCAAAGGACTTCATTACCACAGAGGTCAGGGCGACGGGTCTGTAGTCATTTAGTCCTGCGATCCTTGTTTTTTTGGGAACAGGATGATGGTGAAGGCCTTGAAGCATGCTGGCATGTGGGATGTCTCCAGTGAGGTGTTAAAAATGTATGTGAACACTGGAGACAGCTGATCATCACAATGGTTCAAAGTGGAGGGAGAGACAGAGTCAGGTCCGGCTGCTTTGCGGGCGTTCTGCCTCTTGGATAGGGTGTTGACGTCCCTCTCAAGAATGGAGCGAGGTGTCACTGTGGAAGTGGGGGGAGGGGGGCACTGAGGTGAGCAGTAATGGAGAGGCTAAGGCCTCTGCTGAGGTGGGGGAGATGGGACTCCTGGACTGGAGCTGATGAAGAGTGTCAGACCTGAATTTAAACATTAAGACAATTACAAAGCCAGCCAACGATCACCTTCAGAACGTCTCACAGATTAAGGGACTTGTGTCTCCGCAGGATTTGGAAAAAACATGTAAATGAATTTATCGTCAGTAGACTCCTTTACTGTAACTATGTCTTTACAGGATTAGACCTCATGAACACCATCACTCCAGTTCTGAGGTCTTTACATCGGCTTCCTGTCTGTCCGAGAAGTGACTTCTAAATACTGCTGCTGGTTCATAAAGCACTGAATGGTTTAAGACCAAAATACATTTCTGATCGTCTGCTTCATGAACCATCCAGACTGTTTTCTTCAGTCTGAACTGAAGACGGAGAAGCAGCGTTCAGTGTTTCTGCTCCATCTTTCTGGAACAAACTCCCAGAAAACTGCAGCTCTCACTTCTTTTAAATCAAAGCTGAAGACTTTTGTTTGTTTGACTAACTCTTCAATTCTTACACAGCACCGTCACTTTTATTCTTGTTTTAAACTCATCTTATATTTGAGCTTGTTTTGGCTCTTTTAGGACTTTTTAATTGTAAGTAAATGTAATTTCATTATGCGTGTCCTTTGCACTTTTGATGTACTGTACTGTGCAGACAGTACAGACTGTTGACTGTGCAGATTGTAAAGACTGTACAGACTGTGTAAACTGCAGACTGTACAGACGGTTGACTGTGCAGATTATGTCGACTATAGACTGTGCAGACTATACAGACTGTAGACTGTGCAGACTGTACAGAATCTGCAGACTGTTGACTGTGCAGATTGTGTCGACTGTAGACTATGCAGACTGTATAGAGTCTACACAGTCTGTACGGTCACCACTGTAAACTGTGTAAACTGTGTAGACTGTACAGACTGTTGACTGTGCAGATTGTCGACTGTAGACTGTGCACACTATACAGACTGTATAGAGTCTACACAGTCTGTACAGTCACCACTGTAGACTGTGCAGACTGTGTAGACTGTGCAGACGGTGTCGACTGTACAGACTGTTGACTGTGCAGACTGTAGAATGTGTGGACTGTGAAGACTGAAGACTGTGTAGACTGTGCAAACTGCAGACTTTGTCGAATGTACAGACTGTTGACAGTGCAGATTTTGAAGACTTTACAGACTCTGTAGACTGTGCAGACTGTACAGACTGCGCAGATTGTGTCGACTGTACAGACTGTATAGACTGCAGGCGGTGTCGACTGTGTCGACTGTGCAGACTGTGTCAACTGCAGACTGTGTCGACTGTACAGACTGCAGACTGTGTAGCCTGTGCAGACTGTGTAGACTGCAGACCGTGCAGACTGTGTAAATTACAGACGGTGTCGACTGTACAGAATGTGTAAACTGTGAAGACTGTGTAGACTGTGTAAACTGCAGACTGTACAGACTGTATAGAGTCTACACAGTCTGTAAAGTCACCACTGTAGACTGTACAGACTGTGTAAACTGTAGACTTTGCAGACGGTGTAGACTGTACAGACTGTAGACTATGCAGACTGTGAAGACTGTGCAGATGGTGCCGACGGTACAGACTGTTGACTGTGCAGACTATGTCGACTATAGACTGTGCAGACTGTGCAGACTGCACACTGTGCAGATTGTTGACTGTGCAGATTGTGTCAACTGTAGACTTTGCAGACTGTATAGAGTCTACACAGTCTGTACAGTCACCACTGTAGACTGTACAGACTGTAGACTATGCAGACTGTGAAGACTGTAGACTGTGAAGACTGTGTAGACTGTGAAGACTGTGTAGACTGTATAGACTGTGCAGACTGTGTAGACTCAGCAGACTATGTAGACTGTGCAGACTATGTAAACTGTAGGCTGTATAGACTGTGCAGACTGTATAAACTGCAGACGGTGTGGACTGTACAGACTGTAGACTGTGCAGACTGTGTTGACAGTACAGACTGTTGACTGTGTAGACTGTGCAGACTGTACATACTGTGTAAACTGCAGACTATACAGACGGTTGACTGTGCAGATTATGTCGACTATAGACTGTGCAGACTATACAGACTGTGTAGACTGTGCAGACTGTACAGAATCTGTAGACTGTGCAGACTGTTGACTGTGCAGATTGTGTCGACTGTAGACTGTGCACACTATACAGACTGTATAGAGTCTACACAGTCTGTACAGTCACCACTGTAGACTGCAGATTGTAGACTGTGCAGACTATGCAGACTGTGCAGACTGTGTAAACTGCAGACTGTGAGGACTGTGTAGACTGTGCAGACTGTGCAGATTGTGAAGACTGTACATACTGTGTAAACTGCAGACTGTACGGACTGTTGACTGTGCAGATTATGTCGACTATAGACTGTGCAGACTGTCTAGACTGTAGAATGTGTAGACTGTGTGGACTGTGAAGACTGTGTAGACTGTGAAGACTGTGCAGACTGTGAAGACTGTATAGACTGTTGACTTTGCAGATTGTGTCGACTGTAGACTGTGCAGACTGTATAGAGTGTACACAGTCTGTACAGTCACCACTGTAGACTGTACAGACTGTTTAAACTGCAGACTGTGCAGACTGTAGCTTTCTGCACATTGCTACGTGAACATTAAAGGGTAATTTCTGTATTTTACAACCTGGATCTTTTTCTATATTTTTGTGTCTAATTGACTAAATGTCAAATATTGAGTGAGGGGCTGTGATGTCATCATATCGGTCACTAAAAGTTTTTTCCTTCAATTTTCCATCTAGCATCAGCTGTACTTTGGGTTTAGTGCTACTTAGTTAATATTAGCATGCTAACACGCTAAATTAAGATGATCAAAAAAATTGTTTACCAGCACAAAATGTTGCATTTGTTTTGCACTAATCTGAAAAAGACAATGTTCCTCCCAAGACGTTCACACGCAGCTGTGCAGACGACGGTTTTCTACATGTTGGACCGCACGACCTCAGCCCTTCATTCATACGACCTTTTCTTTCAAAGATCCAAAAACATGTTGATATCCAAGTCTTTCATAATGTTTATAGTTTATAGTTGCATCTCTACAGCAACACAGATCTGACTGAACTGTTCAGACTTAAAACCCAAATTGATACATATTCCAAATCTGCTGTTTACAAGCAAAAATCACAAGAAAACTCCAAAGCACTTTCCTTCTAGTTATTGTGATTAAATAGTCACAGGTATACTCTGCTGTTTACTGTCCTAAGAATGCTCCTAAAGTTATCTAAATATCTTGAATGTCTTAATCCTGTTGACCAGAATATAGTCAGATTATGACGAATCCTGTGCAATATGTTTTATATCATATGTGCAATAATTTAAATTCAATATTCAGTCTGTCGAATACATTTAGTTTTCTAACGGTTGCTTCCTCTGCTGTAAACAAAGCGTCTTGATATTGTGTTTATTTTAATAATAAACATGTTAGCCTGATGCTAACACTAATGCTGCTGTGCAACATGCAACATGTGCTTCAGGTTTGAAAGTCTCCTCCCAGAAGAAGATTACGAAGTGGAGTTTGTCCAGAACGCGCTGGCACAGTCTCCTGAAGAAGCCTCCAGTCGGGTAAAGCTTTAATCTTTACTGCTTCACAGTTGAGTGATAGTTTCAGCTTCACCACATCTCCACCTCTTCTCTCTCAGGGCCATGGTGTTCGCTCACATGTGCCTCTGCAGCACTTCATACACTTTATCGTCCTGGTTGCCAACATACTTCAAAGAATCATTTCCGGACGCCAAAGTACGTTTTCTCAATATTTTCTAATAAACCGCCGGCTGCACAGATTGTTTCAATAAAGCCATAAGAAAAGGGCTTCATTTCTTGGCTCTGCTTCTTCTCTTGCAGGGATGTGTGTATAATGTGATTCCATGGCTTGTTGCAATTCCATCAGCCCTCGCTGGAGGATACACCTCAGACTTTCTCATCAATCAAGGTATGAAACAAATTATCCTAACCCTAACCCTTTCATCGCAAACTAAAAGATGTTGACTCCTTGTGTTTTCTCTGTAGGATATGAAGTCTCTTTGGTGAGAAAGATCATGCAGGTGAGTGTTGAAACAGGTGTCCAGTACTCCAGTGTAGGGGAGACCGGGGTTGGTTGACTCACTTTTCACTCCATAGTTTATGTGAGAATGTATTTGAACGAGTAGTAAATAAAAGGTTAAGGTATCAGCTATAGGGCATCCCGGTAGCACAGGCGACACATATACAAAGGCTGAGTCCGACCCGTGGCTGTATGTCTTTCTCCTTGTCTCTCTCCCCCTTTCACATTCTACACTTCTCTATCTCCCCCTTTCACATTCTACACTTCTCTATCTCCCCCTTTCACATTCTACACTTCTCTATCTCCCCCTTTCACATTCTACACTTCTCTATCTCCCCCTTTCACATTCTACACTTCTCTATCTCCCCCTTTCACATTCTACACTTCTCTATCTCCCCCTTTCACATTCTACACTTCTCTATCTCTCTCCCCCTTTCACATTGTACACTTCTCTCTCTCCCCTTTCACATTCTACACTTCTCTCTCTCTCCCTTTCACATTCTACACTTCTCTTTCTCTCTCCCTTTCACATTCTACACTTCTCTCTCTCTCTCTCTCCCTTTCACATTCTACACTTCTCGCTCTTCCCTCTTTCACATTCTACACTTCTCTCTCTCTCTCCCTTTCACATTCTACACTTCTCGCTCTCCCTCTTTCACATTCTACACTTATCTCTCTCCCCATTTCACATTCTACACTTCTCTCTCTCTCCCTTTCACATTCTACACTTCTCTCTCCCTTTCACATTCTACAACTTCTCTCTCCCTTTCACATTCTACATCTACACTTCTCTCTTTCTCTCCCTTTCACATTCTACACTTCTCTCTTTCTCTCCCTTTCACATTCTACACTTCTTCTTTCTCCCTTTTCATGTTCTACACTTCTCTCTCTCTCTCTCCCTTTAACATTCTACACTTCTCTCTCTCTCCCTTTCACATTCTACACTTCTCTCTCCCTTTCACATTCTACACTTCTCTCTCTCTCCCTTTCACATTCTACACTTCTCTCTCTCTCTCCTTTCACATTCTACACTTCTCTCTCTCTCTCCCTTTCACATTCTACACTTCTCTCTTCTCTCTCTTTCACATTCTACACTTCTTTGTCTCCCTTTTCTGTTCTAGCCCTTCCTCTCTCTCTCTCTTTAACATTCTACACTTCTCTCTTCCTCTCTCTCCCTTTCACATTCTAGCACTTCTCTCTCCCTTCAACATTCTACACTTCTCTCTCTCTCCCGTTCCATTCTACAGCTTCGCTCTCTCCCTTTCACTTTCTACACTTCTCTCTCGTCTTTCATACATTCTACACTTCTCTCTCTCTAACCTTTCACATTCTACACTTCCCTCTCTCCCCCTTTCACATTCTACACTCCTCTCTCTCTCTCTCTCCTCCTCCCTTTCACATTCTACACTTCCCCTCTCTCCCCCTCTCCCATTCTACACTTCTACACTTCTCTCTCCTCCTTTCACATTCTAAACACTTCTCTCTCTATCCCTTTCACCTTCTACACTTCTCTCTTCTCCCCCTTTCATTCTACACTCTCCTCTCTCCCCCTTTAACATTCTACACTTCTCTCTCTCCCCCCCCTTCACATTCTATCTATACACTTATCTCGCTCCCCATTTCACATCTAATCTTACACTTCTCTCTCCCCTTTCACTTCTAACACTTCTCCTCTCTCCCCTTTCACATTCTAACACTTCTCTATCTCTTCTCCCCCTTTCACATTCTACACTTCTCTATCTCCCCCTTTCACATTCTACACTTCTCTCTCTCCCCTTTCACATTCTACACTTCTCTCTCTCCCCCCTTTCACATTCTACACTTCTCTATCTCCCCCTTTCACATTCTACACTTCTCTCTCTCTCTCCCCTTTCACATTCTACACTTCTCTCTCTCTCTTTCACATTCTACACTTCTCTCTCTCTCTTTCACATTCTACACTTCTCTCTCTCTCTCCCTTTCACATTCTACACTTCTCTCTCTCTCTCTCTCTCCCTTTCACATTCTACACTTCTCTCTCTCCCCCTTTCACATTCTACACTTCTCTCTCCTCCTTTCACATTCTAACACTTCTCTCTCTATCCCTTTCACCTTCTACACTTCTCTCTCTCTCCCCCTTTAACATTCTACACTTCTCGCTCTCTCCCCCTTTAACATTCTACACTTCTCCTCTCCCCCCCTTTCACATTCTACACTTATCTCTCGCCCCCCCTTTCACATTCTACAAACTTCTCTCCCCCTGCACATTCTAAACACTTCTCTCTCTCTCCCTTTCACATTCTACACTTCTCTATCTCCTCTCCCCTTTCACATTCTAACACTTCTCTATCTCCCCTTTCACATTCTACACTTCGCTATCTCCCCCTTTCACATTCTACACTTCTCTATCTCTCCTCCCCCTTTCACATTGTACACTTCTCTTCTCTCCCCTTTCACATTCTACACTTCTCTCTCTTCCCTTCACATTCTAACAACTTCTCTCTCTCCCTTTCACATTCTACACTCTCTCTCTCTTCTCTCCCTTGCACATTCTACAACTTCTCTCTCTCTCTCTCCTTCACATTCTACACTTCTCCTACGACTTCTCCTCTCCCTCTTTCACATTCTACACTTCTCTCTCTCTCTCCCTTTCACATTCTACACTTCTCGCTCTCCCTCTTTCACATTCTACACTTATCTCTCTCCCCATTTCACATTCTACACTTCTCTATCTCTTTCACATTCTACACTTCTCTCTCTCTTTCACATTCTACACTTCTCTCTCTCTTTCACATTCTACACTTCTCTCTCTCTTTCACATTCTACACCTTCTCTCTCTCTCCCTCTTTCACATTCTACACTTCTCTCTCCCTTTCACATTCTACACTTCTCTCTCTCTTTCACATTCTACACTTCTCTCTCTCTTTCACATTCTAAACTTCTCTCTCTCTCTATACTTCTCTCTCTCTTTCACATTCTACACTTCTCTCTCTCCTTCTACAATTCTCTCTCTCCCCCTTTCAAATTGTTGTACACTGACCCTGTTGCACAAATAATACAACCTCGAAACAAATTAAGATCCACAAGGGGTGCCGTCAGGGGTGTCCTCTATCACCACTTTTGTTTATAATGGCAATAGAACCGCTGGCTATAGCTGTTCGGTCTCATCCAAAGATCTCTGGTACTATAGGTCAAACAGACCACCGCTTAGCTTTATATGCTGATGACGTCATCGTGTTTCTCAGGGATTTGGAGAGATCAATTCCAGTATTATTAGAAGTGATGGGAACATTTGGTGAATCTTCCAGTTACAAAATTAATCATTCCAAATCTTCCATAATGTTATTAAATTCCAAAGAGAGAAGTAGTCCGACTGCATCAGTCTCCCAGTTTAAAGTTGTAGATAATTTTACATATTTGGGTGTAAATATAGTGCCCAATATAACAGATGTGGTGAATTCTAATTACGATCCTGTTATGGAGTCAATTACCAGAACAATTGATCGATGGAAGCCGATGTCCATCTCCTTAGTATATTAAAAATGAACATACTCCCCAAGTTGCTCTATCTATTCCAAAACATCCTCCTGCCTCCTCCTCCAAACTTATTTTCAAAGTTAAGGAAATTATTTTTAAGTGATTAATTAATTATTCTGTCGTGTCAGAGGCAAAGCAGCGGGTGTGGGAGAAGTTCGGAGAAGCTATGGAGAAGGACTTTCGGTCGGCACCAAGGTGCTTCTGGAAAACCATCCGGCACCTCAGGAGGGGGAAGCGAGGAACCATCCAAGCTGTGTACAGCAAGGGTGGGACCCTGCTGACTTCAACTGAGAAGGTTATCGGCCGGTGGAAGGAGCACTTTGAGGAACTCCTGAATCCGACTAACACGCCCTCTATGGTTGAGGCAGAGCTGGAAGCTGATGGGGGATCATCGTCAATTTCCCTGATGGAAGTCACTGAGGTAGTCAAACAACTCCACAGTGGCAAAGCCGCAGGGGTTGATGATATCCGTCCAGAAATGCTGAAGGCTTTGGGTGTTGAGGGGCTGTCTTGGTTGACACGCCTCGTCAACATTGCGTGGAAGTCTGGGACAGTGCCTAGGGGTTGGCAGACCGGGGTGGTGGTTCCCCTATTTAAAAAGGGGGACCAGAGAGTGCGTGCCAACTACAGGGGTATCACACTTCTCAGCTTCCCTGGTAAAGTCTACTCCAAGGTACTGGAAAGGAGGGTTCGGCCGGTAGTCGAACCTCTGATTGAAGAGGAACAATGCGGATTCCGTCCTGGTCGTGGAACAACAGACCAACTCTTTACTCTTGCAAGGATCCTGGAGGGGGCCTGGGAATACGTCCTACATGCGTTTTGTGGATCTGGAGAAAGTGTATGACCGGGTCCCCCGGGTGATACTGTGGAAGGTGCTGCGGCAGTATGGGGTGAGGGCCATCCAAATCCCTGTACGCCCTCTTGTGGAAGTTTTCCTGCTTTACTCTGGAGAGATGTATATAAAGTCAAATAAATGGTGATAGAGACAGAGTTGTCTTTGTGCATTTATTTGAGATCTCAAATTGGCACCAGTTCTACAGAATACAACATAGTCTGTAGGAGGGCACAGTTTGAATGAAGATACATAGACAATTTATACACTCTTGTTCCTTGACTTTTTAGTGACTGAGTCATAAACACAGCAGGAGACAGGGGACAACCTGCTGATGACCTATAGAACAATAAAACATCAGTCAATAGGTGATTGATCAGCACATCTGTTATTCACTGTAAACAAGCAACAAACCAAAGATGATCTCTGTTAGATTAGTTCCTTTTGATGTTTGTAAGGTCATCTCCTCCAATCTGATGAACTCAGTCCTGGGAAACTCAAACCTTTTAGCTTTGGGTATATATACATAGACATTTGTTTCTTGGAGCAAAATAGTATCATGACCGTCTCCTTGATAACAGTTATGTAAACACTAAAACAAATGGCACACCCAAGATTCTTTCTCAGAGAGTTAATCAGTATGTAAATCTAAAGAGAGAGGACCATCTGTGTCCTATTTTACAATGCCTCCCCCATTAAGACAAGAAAAGGCAGTTGACCCTGGCTTGATAAGGGAATTTGTAAAGTTTTGCAAATGCATAGAAAGAGAAATAGGCAGATCATCACTTGTAACATTATTAGAACATTATTTAAAACAGTAGACATTTAAATTGCTATTACAGCCCAAAGTGAGAGTTGACTCGTTCACAGTGAATGTTGGCCTCCGCCAGGGCTGCGCTTTATCACCAATCCTTTTTGTGATTTTCATGGACAGGATATCGTATCGAGAGGGGTTGCGTGAGGATCTCATCGCTGCTCTTTGCAGATGATGTGGTCCTTATGGCATCATCGGTCTGTGACCTTCAACAGTCGCTGGATCGGTTCGCAGCTGAGTGTGAAGCGGTTGGGATGAGGATCAGCACCTCCAAATCTGAGGCCATGGCTCTCAGCAGGAAACCGGTGGATTGCCTACTCCGGGTAGGGCAGGGGTTGGGAACCATTTTGTCTGGGAGAGCCATAAAAGCCAAATATTTTTAAATGTATTTCCTTGAGAGCCATATATTTAATAAAATTGAGTTTTAAGTATATCATGTCTCCGAGTACTAAACGCGCTATCAGTGTTTCCCCTACCATTGTCTGCGCCGAGGTGCCGCTGAAGTGGCAGGCTCCGGAAAGGATCATGATGCAGCTCAGCATCAACTGGAGCGACGTGTAAGAACACTTCATGTCTGACGACACAAAGAAACGTTACGTCAAAACGTTTACTCACGCTTTCTCCTCCCTGCACGTGGTCCTTTGGAATCTTACTGTACGAACTGATCACTTTCGGTAACGCTGCACGTTTTATTATCTGTGAACAAATTATTAACTCATCGGTATTTAATCTTCACATCTCAATTATCTAAGTAATCTCCAGCTCAGTTAATGATGGATGAATGTTTACATGCAGGTACGGGATGCATTCTGTGCAATCACTTCCAGTTCCATGAATTAGCACCTGATGCTTCTGAAGTTACTTTTGTCAATTAAAGTTACAAACAAACTTAGTATCTACAGTCCTTCCAATGGAGCACATCATGAAAGATGTTTGTGATCATTTGTTCAACATACTGGACCACGATTGGCTCAAATAATCTGCAGATGAATCATAATGGAAATAGTTGCAGCTCTACATTTGAGCATCACATATTATATATTTAAAATGCATCATCTCTTTGCCTCAGGCTCTCCTCCGTACTCCGAGGCCGCAGCACTGCGGAGCAGCTCTGTGAGGAACCTCTGAACACGAGTTACATGTGCCGCAGGGTCCACTTGTTCTCAGGAACGCGTTTATATTTGGACAAAAAGAGTAGAACTTTGCCCCACTGAAAGTATCTGCATCATGAAAGTACCCAAAGTAAAAGTATTAATTAATATCATATTATTCATGTGTTCATCACTTTACTGTTGCAGCTGCTGGAGGAGCTTTTTACAGACTGCTGAAGTTTATCTTAGAAAATATAATTAGTATATAGAAATATTATTATAGGTATTATATTATTAATCTGAATCTTTAAAGTAACTAAAGTTCTAAAGTAAATAAAAATGTAATAAAATAGTTAAAAGCTATAACAGTAACAAAACAGCTTGAAATAAAAACGATTAAAATAAAATAGAAAACGTTACAACTTAATTATAATAAATAACTGATTAATATTACATTTCATTTAGCTAATACAATTATAAAAATTAGAATAAAATGTCAAATGAAATAAAATAAGTGATTAATAAAGTAAAATTAGAATTTAAATCCAATAAACTGAGTGAATAAGATGTTAAGTGACTGAACAGGTTTAAGTTTAAATATGTCCACCCTTCCAGCAGCTCAGATCCTCCAGATGTTATCTGAACATAATTATTATATTATTATTATATTAGAATGTTTCCTTGAACTCACTTCCTGCCTGCAGGTACGACCTGATGAAGTACTGCGGGATGTGGAGTTTCAAAGACCGACCTGCTTTCTCAGACGTCATGAAGCTGCTGGAGGCGTCGCGGCGTCTCGCAGACACTGAACATGTTCATGTTCCCGACGCCGTCGACAGACTGGAGTACAGCAGGAAGGCAGGACTGCTGACAGACATGATGGGAAACTAAGAAACTGATTCTGTATTAATAAACAGATTATCTGTATTAAAAGTCAAACTACAGACACATGTTCTTTATCTTCCATCAGAGTGTGTGTGTGTAACTGTGTGTGTAACAGCTACATTACATAACGCCTCATGTACATATTAAACACTTGTAATATAAAGTTGTGTTGATGCGAGTCATGAAGTGGGGAAGCTTCATGCTGAGTTATATTTTACTCTCTTCACCTGCAGCGTCTCTATTTGAATGTGAACATTTGAACATTAAATGACCTGTAATGTAATATTTATATATAATTAGATATAATCGTGACACTGAAAGTCATTTCATTTCTTTATTGTCAAAAAATGTACAGACAGTTAAAGTAAAAGCACAGATCTGATTATTCATTATTCATGGTTCCATCGTTGAGTAAAACAGTTTGTGTAGTAATGCTCACTGTGACCTCTGAACAGGAATCTTTATCAGAACCAGAAGATCTGCAGATTAATAAAATGTCTTCAGGTTTTGATGTCACTTCTAAGGGTTCAAATTATTCTAATCTTTAAAAGGTTTTATTTTGAATCTGCGTTACTGTTTAATCTCCTCTGGCTGAACACTGAACACGTTAAAGCGTCACTACGAGTCTCCGGTGGAGCTGCTGGTTCATCCCCTCCTGGATCAGACGGGCCGCCGGCTGTTAAAGATCAGTCACTCGTCACAACTATGGGATGGATTTACTTTTTAACTGCGATGCCTCTTAAAACAGAAGCACAAAGAGCACAAACAGGACACACGGAGAACAAAATGGAAACTAACACGAGTGCTTTACAGAAACAACTTCACAAGAACTAAAGTTCTGAATCACAGAAACCAGAGTTGAAGGGTCAGTGGAGTTTAATGTGAACTTATTCATTAACCGCAGATGTGAGTGGAGTGAAGAGTTATTAGAGAAGAGTAGATAGAGAAGAGTTATTAGAGAAGAGTTATTAGTGAAGAGTTATTAGAGAAGAGTTATTAGAGAAGAGTTATTAAAGAGTTATTAGAGAAGAGTTATTAGAGAAGAGTTGATAGTGAAGAGTTATGAGAGAAGAGTTATTAGTGAAGAGTTATGAGAGAAGAGTTATTAGTGAAGAGTTATTAGTGAAGAGTTATTAGTGAAGTTATTAGAGAAGAGTTGATAGTAAAGAGTTGCTAGAGAAGAGTTGAGAGAGAAGAGTTATTAGTGAAGAGTATTAGTGAAGTTATTAGAGAAGAGTTGATAGTAAAGAGTTGCTAGAGAAGAGTTGAGAGAGAAGAGTTATTAGAGAAGAGTAGATGGAGAAGAGTAGATGGAGAAGAGTTATTAGAGAAGAGTAGATAGAGAAGAGTAGATAGAGAAGAGTAGATGGAGAAGAATTATTAAAGAAGTCATTAGAGAATAATTGTTAGTGAAGAGTTATTAGTGAAGAGTTATGAGAGAAGAGTTATGAGAGAAGAGTTATGATAGAGAAGAGTTGATAGAGAAGAGTTGATAGAGAAGAGTTGATAGAGAAGAGTTGATAGAGAAGAGTTGATAGAGAAGAGTTGATAGTGAAGAGTTATGAGAGAAGAGTTGATAGTGAAGAGTTATGAGAGAAGAGTTGATAGAGAAGAGTTGATAGTAAAGAGTGCACCATGTATCTTCACTGGGTTTGAGACCAATAAAAACTGAGTTCTGAATCCGAACACAAGACGGGAAAACAATCTGCAACTATTTTAATAATCAATTACTTGTTTTTATTTTTTGTCTTTAAAGTCTGTTTCAGCCTCTCACATCCGAGTTCCTGCTTTTCTGTTTTATATCAAAATAAAGTGAATATTTTAGGACATTTTGAACTGTTTTGTAAAGTTTAAAGAGCAGAAACCTTCAGAGTGTAATGACAGAGCGTCACACGTTCAGGACCAGCAGGAGGTTAACTTTATATTTATAGTAGAAGGCCGGACTGTTACTTATTAATGACGCAGGATCAGAAGAGCTACGATCCTGCGTCGTTACACAATTAAACATTTGAAAAATAAAATCAGAAGCAAAACATCGATTATAAATTTGTGCATTTGAAATATTTTCTGCTGCTGCGCGTTCACCAGGTGGATGAAAGATTAAAGCTGAAGACAGAACCTGGAGACGTTTGGAGCCCCGGCTTCAGAAGACGGCGTGAAGCGTAATCCTTCTCACGCTCTCACGTCTTCTGTCACATCAAAATAAAGGTGGAGTAGAGCCGGTGTTGGCCCGTGGAGAATGAGCTCGCTCCGCTGGGATCCTCCGGCAGCGGGGAGCAGCAGCAGAAGCCTCAGTCCACCCGGATGGGCCGCAGATAATCCTGCAGGATGTGGAGGTTTGGACGAAGCCGCACATGTTCTACACTTTGTTGCTCCACAGAGACGTCGGGAACAGGATGTAGGACACGGACCACAGCAGGTAGTACACGCAGGCGGGGGGGAAGGAGGAGCAGAACACCATCGCCACCCCTGCAGACAAGACGTAGCACATCATTACACCACCGAGCTACGTCACTGAGACACGCCGCCGAGCTGCGTTGTCACTGTGCTACATATTATGAACTGAGCTGCATATTATTGTTTTAACAGCATAGTATGATACGCACCATGGAAAGGTGCGTTTATCGTCACTTTTAGCCGCCCTGTATGTTATTATAGATATATAATATATTGTGATATGCAGCTACACGTACTTCTTAGCTCTCACAGCTGCTGTTCATACAGTCTGATAATCTTCTGCTCTACATGTTCTGGGTTTAAGTCCGCTCACAGACAGCACCAGTTTGTCCCCCAGCTTCCCCTTGGTGTCCCCCAGGGCTCAGTTCTTGGACCATTATTGTTCATTTTCTACATTCTCCCTCTTGGACATATAATTCGTAAACATGGCGTCGATTTCACAGCTCTGCTGACCGCACGCAACTCTATATACACCCCCGGCTCTCGGACGACATCAAACCCGACACGACTTAAATCATATTAATGCTCGTACGAGCTGCAAATACGTTAAACTTAATCTTAAAAAGGTAATGAGGTCATCCTCATTGCCTCCCGGGCGACACTTTGCCATGTTTCCCAGCCAAGTGTGTCCATCTCTGGTTTTAATTACATCGTCTGTTGCTGAGCTCTAAAATCTTGATGTAACTGTAAACCCCCCCCCCCCCCCAGTCTGCAGCTTCTTCTGAGGAGCAACTGAAGAAAACTCATCTTGTTAACTTAACCTGCTGCTTCCTACAGCGCTTGTTGAGCAGGCTTTTCTAATCTGTATATATGTTGAATGAATGTTTCCATCATTATAATACGTGTCCTGGTTTAAAAGTCTTAAATGTAAACACTAAGGACCATAGAAGGACGTTGTAAACTATAAATGTAGATTCTTCTCTTACTGTAAATATTCAGATTCTGTTCTGGGGCAAAATAAGTTATTTTGATTGTGAATCTTTGTTATTTTTTATAACTGAGCCGATAAAAGTGAGATACTGGATGTTTCTAATGTCTTCACCTCCAACGTAGACGGCTTTCTTCCAGGCCTGGGACTCCAGCACTCGGTCGTGGGGGTAGAAGCTCTGGCTGATCATGAAGAGGATCATGGCGACTGCAATGACGCGCAGCATGGCCAGGTTCCCCCCCGACAGCAGCGAGGCGCTGGCCAGGATGCCGGAGGAGTAGATGCAGGGAAGGCCGCGGTACATGAACGGGATGCCTGCAGTGCAGAACAACAAACCTCCAGTCAGACGAGCAAACAACAAACAGCTCAAGTCAGAGCAGCTTCCTGTGCAACTCACCGCTGGTGAAGAAGCAGAGGCGCACGAACACGGAGAGCACGTAGCACACGCACAGCACGTTGTCCAGCAGGTCGGACGTCCTCAGCAGCAGCGACGTGGCGATCCCGAAGGTCGTGAAGTCGGCAAAATCATCCAGCTTTGCACCTGAACCAAACAAAGGAAAATGTTCACAAGCAGGTAGGTATGTATGTGTGTATGTGTGTATGTGTGTATGTATGTGTGTATGTATGTATGTATGTATGTATGTATGCATGTATGCATGTATGTATGTATGTATGTATGTACGTACATACATACATACATACATACATACATACATACATGCATACATGCATATATATAGAACTTCAGACGTGTTATAATACGTGAAATAATTCATATTGAAGCTTGAATAATAATTTCTGTGATTTGTGAACATTTTTAATGAACTTTGAAGTTTGTTTTCTCTGTTTCACATTAAAGATCTCAAACCTTTAAAGACTGAACTGACATTTCATTAAGAACCTGAGAGAAGATGTCACCGCGTGCTGCCGGGGTCACGGCCGTGTTACTGACACATGACACCGGCGTGTGTCCGTGTGGAATCCTCGGAGTCAGCCCGACGGGCAGCCGCTCAATAAACAACATTCTCCCGCGCCGCGTCTCTTCGTCTCCCGGCAGCGCGGGGCACATGCCTCGCGCACGAGGTGATTCCACAGCGCAACAATTCTAACTATGTCAGTCATGCAGCGGCGCCAAAGCGACGGATCAAACGGACAATTGACGCGTGATCCGTGGAGTTAGGGTTAGGGGCTAAATCTCAAAATGATTGTTCATTTTACAAAACAACATCCACCTGCAAAGTCATGCAGAAACAGCCTCCGGACACAAAGGCCGCTCATGTGCGCGGCGAGAGGCTTTGTGATGCACCTGGGAGCTATTCTGGGCTGCGGAGATAATGTGAACCTTCACACGTGAGGCTCCGAGACCGCCGCGTGCGCCTCGTGGTTCACCAGCCTGTTGACGTGCAGAGCACAGCTGAACATCATGCTGCCTCCGGACAGTCCGGCGGCTTCCTCTTACTGGATCCTTTTGTTTACGACCACATTCCGAGGTCCAGACAAAGCAGCCCGCCCCCCCCCCCCCAGCCCCCCAGCACAACTTCCTCTAAGAGCCGCTGACCAGCACTCACCCAGCGCAGAGCAGGCTCCCAGTCGCCTGGCAACCGCTCCGTCTGCCAAATCCAGCAGGTATCCAATGAGAACCAGCCAACAGGCAGCGTGATGGTGTCTGCACAGAAGAGTCAGGAAGTGTGACGACGGGAAGCTTTGCAGAGCTCCAATATGTTTGCAGGTGAGAAGCTAGAGACATGTCAACATTAGTCTTCTACAGTTTAGCATCTTTAGGACGGCTGCTCGCGGCGCCGGGTCCCATCAGCACTTGCCTGCGTCTGTCTACACGAAGCTTAGTGCCGTCCTCATTAAGCATTACTTACTGTACGGGGGCCCTGAGGGGCAAACACAACAACACTGCATGAAAACACACATCGTTGGTCGTAATCATTGACTTGGATTTTATTTCAGTGAAACAATGATTTAAGAGAAGTTAAGGGTCGTCATGGTGACACACACCAGAACATGCAACTGATCAATGTTCTGTCTGTTTCCAACTCAACGCCTCGGCGCTGTTTGTTTAATTGTTTGTGTCTTCTACCTTGCCCCCCCCCCAC
>NW_021166860.1:53165-73843 GCF_900634415.1 Cottoperca gobio | reverse complement strand
TAAATCCATCCATCCATCCCCACACACACACACACACACACACACCCACACACACACACACACACACACAGAGCTCGACTCTGTATGTTTTGGCACATTCCACACACTCATTAGGCGTGTGAGACATAAAAAGGAGCACAAACTAATTGCAATAAGTCAGGTAAAACAGATACAGAAATCCAATCAATACGCTTTTGGCTGAGCTCACACAGAATGACATTTACTGTGTGAGAGTTTTATAGCACACACACACACACACACACACACACACACACACACACACAGAGAAGATTGCAGGCTGAGTTCAGAGAAAGGGCTGCAAGCTGGATGACTTGATGTTGTAGTGAATGCTGATCTGAAACACAGCAGGTCACTGCTGTTGCTCTGCAGGATTGTTCAGCAGCAGCAGTGGGGGAATGTTCGGGCTCCACAGGGAGGAACAGGGGGCATGCACACACACACTATTTACATATATTAAAGCTGAAACACACACACCTCCTAATGTTTCATGATACAACCCTCATCAGTCATATCGGTACAGCTGTAACCATTTTAAAGCACTTCACACAGCATGTGTGTGTGTGTGTGTGTGTGTGTGTGTGTGTGTGTGTGTGTGTGTGTGTGTGTCGGATACACACCTGGTTTCACCGTCTTCAGGCGGATGGGCTCCCGAAAGTGTCGGATGACAGCCTGCGTGTCCCTGTTGGTGAGTCCGCTCACCGGGGTGCCGTTCACCTCCAGCAGCACGTCCCCGCTGCAGGGGAACCTCCCGGCGTGACAAACCACCGCCTCCGGTACCGTGTGTCCGAGGTGCGGGAACTCTCCCAGCTCCGCGCCGCCTTGCACCTCCACCACAGCGACCAACTCCCCGGAAGCCCCCACGACAGGGTGCACTCCTGCACTTTAGTGGACCAGAGCTTCTTCTTCTTCAGTGTCTTGGACATTGTTGGTTAGCTCTGGTAAAGCTGGAGGGAGAACGATCGTCCTTCAACGCTTAGACGCAATGACGCATGGGAAAATCATCGCAGGTTGGGGAAGTTGTGGCGGATTCCTTGTGTTGTATTCCACATCAGAGAAAATAAATCCTTGTTTTTGATGTTTCACATTAATCTCCCTCTGTTGAGGACCCCGTGGAGCATCACCTGTCTGAGATCAGCTGCGTCAGTGACGCATTGAAGCGGAGAGTGCTGGTTCTCTGATGCCGGGAGCCTCGATCCCACAGCGGCTTCCTGCACGACACCACCGAGCAGGAGGATCCTGGAGCACGGAGGAAATATTCCACTTTTTAGAAAATGCCCCAAAACAGAAAACTCCTTAAAAAAAAAGGACAAGAGGAAAACTTCAACTTCGGAAACGTCTGTGTCGGCTCAGCGGGGGCTCTTCATCCGGAGAGTGAACTTTGCTGTGAGCACCTGTCTGTCTGCCCTCCTCCACGGTGACATCAGCAAAGGCAGTCCTTGGAAACGGAAAACATACCTGCTCCTCCCCTGCTCCTCCTCTGCTCCTCCCTGCTCCTCCTCTGCTCCTCCTCTGCTCCTTCCTCATTGACCCAGCTGCTCCTCGCTCTCCGTCTCGTGCCCTCTGCTCCTCCTCGCTTCCCCCAAAAGCACTCTGTTTTGATTTCTTCCTCCGACCAAACTACGCAGCAGCAGCATGCAACAGACGTGATCCGATTAGGATCACTCCATAACTTTTTTTGATCTCTTTCCGTGTTGCTTTCCTGATGGCAGGAGCTCCTGTCCAATCAGAGCGCAGGGGGCGGAGCTAAAGCGTCTCCGTTGAACCAATAGTGGCCGGCAGGGGGCGGGGCTTGTGGGTTGGGTCGCGCTGCGTTTGTCTCCATGGTGCGTGCAGAGGCGGAGCTCCCTCGCGCGCTGGGAAACATCTTTTCACGTGGGAAATGCTTATTGTAAACTCGCGATAGTCGACAAACAGTTTTAAGTGGAGTTTGTCCAAAGTGTAGTTTCCTTCTGGGTTTATTGTGTAGTTTTATCTCCATGAGACAGGAAACTCTGAGATCTGAGGAGCAGGAGTCTTGTTGCAGGAGATTCTTTGCGCAAGTCTGCCATCTTGTGGTTTTAATAGTCAGAGGCTGGCTCCTCTAATAATAATAATATAATAATAATAATAATAATAATAATAATAATAACACGAATGCATTTGTATTTATAGCCGCCTCCAGGACAACTTACTGTTCGCAGTTTTTTTAAAGCAGTAACACCAAGACCAAATAAAATCAAACAAAACAATAAAGTACAATAAGTTAATACAACAACTAGATTTATTCTTAAAGAAAAGAAAAAAGAAGTGGTTGCAGTCGTTCAGACCATATAAGCACCACTGTATACTGTAAAATATAATTTCCTAAAATACACAGAGGTGCTTTAAATGGATTAATTAGACACCAGAACTTCCAGAACCAGCATCTGAACTTTTACACAATTTGTTAACTTTTTTAAAAAACAATTTAAATCCCATGAAATACATATAAAGTCTAAGTGTATATATATATATATATAGGTGTATATTAGAAAAACACACCCACACAACATACAAAAGGTCAAATATAAATGTTAAAAAATACGTTTTAAATATTATTGTTAAAAACATTTGCATATAAATAAGTGTAGGAGTGTAGTTAACTTTTTAAAAGGTTCATATTTACAGTACGAATATGAGTTTCTACGAGTAAATGTTTTTCTAAGTCACTTTTGTAATGAAATTTGACCACCTTGTTTTTATTGTTTTTATCTATTTTGATTGTTTTTGTACTTTTTTGTTAAAATGACCTCCATCGATTGTTGATTTGCCAGTGGAACCAGCTTTCCAGTTTGTGTTCGGGAGGCAGGACACCCTCTCCACATTTAAGAGCAGGCTAAAGACTTTCCTTTTTGATAAAGCTTATAGTTAGGGCTGGCTCAGGTTTGCCCTGGATCAGCCCCTAGTTATGCTGCTATAGGCTTAGACTGCCGGGGGACACCTCCCTGCTCTCATCCTTCTCTCCCTCTCTCCTCCCCTCCCTCTCTTCTTCTCCCGCTCTATCTGTATGCATTTATGTAAATGTATGTTACTAACTCATCATCCGGGGCATCATCACCAGAGTGTCTGTCTCTCATGTGGCAGGTTGCCACTGATAAAGTTTACGTCAGGATCATGAATCGTGGCTGCGCCTGTCTGCCCTGGTCCTGCTGGACACCGGGAAGCCTTGTTGACATTTTCCCTGGATTCATCCAAACTTCTCTTTTTTCAACACAAACATCATTTCTGTCAAATGTTGTATTTGTACTATGTTGTTTATCCTGTACACACGACATCTACTGCACGTCTGTCCGTCCTGGGAGAGGGATCCCTCCTCAGTCTCTCCCTGAGGGTTTCTACATGTTCCCACCTTTAATTATGGGGTTTCTTTTAGGAAGTTTTTCCTTGTGCGATGCGAGGGTCTAAAGACAGAGGGTCCTAAGGACAGAGGGTCTGAGGACAGAGGGTCTGAGGACAGAGGGTCTGAGGACAGAGGGTCTAAGGACAGAGGGTGTAAGGACAGAGGGTCTAAGGACAGAGGGTGTAAGGACAGAGGGTCTGAGGACAGAGGGTGTAAGGACAGAGGGTCTAAGGACAGAGGGTCTAAAGACAGAGGGTGTAAGGACAGAGGGTCTCAGGACAGAGGGTCTAAGGACAGAGGGTCTGAGGACAGAGGGTCTAAGGACAGAGGGTCTAAGGACAGAGGGTCTGAGGACAGAGGGGTTAAGGACAGAAGGGTCTAAAGACAGAGGGTCTAAAGACAGAGGGTGTAAGGACAGAGGGTCTCAGGACAGAGGGTCTAGGACAGAGGGTCTGAGGACAGAGGGTGTAAGGACAGAGGGTCTAAGGACAGAGGGTCTAAAGACAGAGGGTGTAAAGACAGAGGGTCTCAGGACAGAGGGTCTAAGGACAGAGGGTCTGAGGACAGAGGGTCTAAGGACAGAGGGTCTAAGGACAGAGGGTCTGAGGACAGAGGGTGTAAGGACAGAGGGTCTAAAGACAGAGGGTCTGAGGACAGAGGGTCTAAGGACAGAGGGTCTAAAGACAGAGGGTCTAAGGACAGAGGGTCTAAGGACATATATGGATCTGTGTGACATTAATTAAATTAATTTTAATTAATTATTTTGAAATTTTACAATGCAACATTAGAAAATAAAATATAAATTAACATTAAATTATTAATTAATTACATTAATATTAAATTATATACAATTATTAAATATTAATGAAATTCTTAAAATTAAATTAATATTAATATCTATAAGGTCTTACTGTTAGATCAAATACATTCAGTAACTTTAAACGGCTTCTAAAGATATTTAAGAATGTGACAAGTTATATTTTTGGCCGTTGTTCCTTAAATTGAGGCTGTAAATCCCTTTATTATTTATTACATTATATTATTCATCATGCACACAAACACACAACACGAAGAACAGATAAGTATATCTTTAATAATGAACATGATCAAATCTAAGAATGTGATAGTGACCTCTGATACATGGATATTTAATTCAGGGGTGACTTTTAAAACATTGTTTTTGCATAAATCTTCTATAATCCAATACCAGTAATATAACTCTGATTGCTCCACAATCGTACTCCCTCTCTTTTCTTTCACTCTTGCATACACACACGATACAGCAAGCAAGTAAAAAAGAAAAGAAGTCACAAACATATACCATATAGGCTAGTCTCTGGGTTTCCATACACTTGACAATAAATCAGTTATAATGCTACAGTTAAACATTTCTGAGGCGATCTCAGTTAGAAATGTCGGTACATTAAAGCTTACATTTCCGAGGATGACGTGAACGGGTTATAGCGATGAAGATGATGAAGATGATGCCGAGATTATAATAATTATGCTAAGAAAGAACAAAAAGAACAAGGTGACGGCGCTGGCTTGAGTTTTAAAAGCAGTACATGCTACATTTTCCTCCAGAACTTCATAAGCAGAGACTTCCTGCGGGGGGAATTAAAAGTCACCGTAAACTGGGAAGTAAGACAGAAAGAGTTTTGTGTCGATTATAAACCTGAACTCATACAGTAATATTTTATATTTTATATTTGCATCCTTAAATAAGAAAGAGAGGGACCACGGTGAAGAGCGTTTCATCTGCGGACATCTTCTCCCTGAATCTCTAGAGGTGCACTTCTGCAAAAAGATCATTTCAGTGCTGAAAATAAATGTTAAGGCGCCACTCGAGGAGACGACATCCCACAACCTCCCCCCCCGGGATGTAATCAGCTGTAAGCCAGGTGCTTTACGCTTTCCAACGTCACAACCTCCGCACGATGAAGTCTATGCACAGAAACGCTCAGTGTACACACCCCCCCGCCAAAATAAAACACCCCTCACATGAAAAAACTAAACAAAAAGGGGCTTTATAGATTTCCCCCCCGTCTGATAATATAAAATACAACTGGCCACAAACAGATAGCAGACATTTGTCTTGTTCACTCGTCAAGATTAACCAATACAAGCACTTAACATTTCTCCAACACACACACACCACACAAGTGAAGTCACTGAATATCAGCAGCATGTCGTAGAGATTCAAAAACAGACGTGCACATATTTGTTACTTATATTTAGCTAAGAATGCAAGTTCAGGGGGAGCGATAGAGATTTGTAAGGTAAGAAAGAAAACAGGAAAATATATATTATTGAAGCGATTCAACCGGTGGAGCGAGCTTCATCCCTGCACGCGTCGTGAAGACGGGGGGGGCCGGGAGCGTCGGAGCGTCGGGGCTCACAAGTTTGACGTCAACAAAATTAAATAGAAAAAAATATTAGTTTTCAATTTATTTATGTCCTTGTGTTTCCTTTTCTTTTTTTTTAAATCTAAATTTCGTCGACAGCCGTCTTCTGTTTACTTCTGACGATCCTGAAAACAAAGACATGAGAAAAGATGAATAAATATTATTACTCATCATCATCATCGAGTCTGTGAAGTGTGACTTCTGGCTGAACACAATCCTGACACAATGACTTCGGGGTAAAAGTATTGCAATACTTGTACTACTGAAAAACTGCTGATGCGAAGCGAACATTTCTTACTGCTGCAGCTCCACATTAAGGGTTCTTGAGGCTGCACAGACTCCACAGACTGTCACGGTTTGCACAATCGTGTGCAGCATAAAATCAAATCGCAGAATGATGAAAGAAAAGGTAAATTATTGCCCAACTTCTTTATTAAACAACAATAGTTTGTGTTGCTGCTCCCAGTATTCAAAGATGCGAAGGCTTAATGTCCCGTGCACAACAAGTACAGTCCCACAATGCAACAGAGATAAAACAGTTCAAGAGACATGCAGGAATTAAATATAATAATATATAATTAAATACTGTACAGTAGAATAAATACAACTGTTTGCTGTTAGGAACAATTCTCCCATGTTATGTTTTACAATTAAATAAAGTTCTGAGGTTTTACACGTGTGAATAGATGAATAACAGTTAATTTGATCATTCAGCACATAATATTAATAATATAATGCTAATGTTCTCTGCAGCCTGCCCGGACACAGAGAACACAGACGTTACCTGATCGAGTCGGGGTCGGCTCTGTATGGGTGCAGGTTCATAGCTCTGTTAAAGAACACATGAAAGTCTTATTAGAATAACACGTCATCACTTTTAATATTTCATCAAATCTTACAATCGTTTCAATGACCAAAGGATAAATGTTAGAAAAGGAGGTTATTATTATTACTTTTTCAAATCTTATTTAGAATTTTATTTCTAACATTTATAGCAAAATCAAATCGTGAAATCAACTCGATGTCTTCATGACAGACAAAAGGCATTCAAATACACCGGGTCATAATGCCACTCAGAGTTATGAAAGACAGATTCATTTAATAAATAATTAGAAAGACTAAATGCATATTTGATCAGATCCTAAATCACATTTATTTGTAATATTAGGATATTAGGCAAACATATTACAGGGCTTCAATTAAAAGGAATTGTACCAATATTAATACTTTATTTTGAAATATAATCTAAACCAAAGGGGGGGATATAAATAAGTATTAATACTTTAAGGGGAGACACTACAGGTGAACAGGGTCAAACATGTAACTGACAGATATCAGCATGAAGCTTCCCCACTTCATGACTCACATCAACACAAGTTTATATTACAAGTGTTTAATATGTACATGAGGCGTTATGTTATTAAAGATGTGCTGATGTGCTCCATGTCCAGATCTAAAGAGAAGTCTGGATGAAGCAGGTTCAAAGTGTTTCATGTTGTTCACATGTCAAAGGTTTGTACAGATTCTGGATCTGTCTTTGTATCACTCCATAAATCACTAAATCCTGTCAACACACAGAACTCTGTGCATCTCCTGCATGTAGTGAGTGTAGCGTGTATAACATGAGCTGTGAGTGACATGTGAACAAAGCCCTCTGCACAAAGCTTCAGAATATAGAGAGGAATAAAAGTGGAAAGTTTGGTGTATGTAAGTGCTGCTGAAGTGGAGACTTCTGCTGAAGAGTGTGAGAAAAAGCTCCTTTAGAGAAAAGCTCCTTTAAAGATATGTATTGTAACATTCATACATGTTGTACACACTACAGGTGAACAGAGTCATACATGTTGTACACACTACAGGTGAACAGGGTCATACATGTTGTACACACTACAGGTGAACAGGGTCAAACATGTAACTAACAGATATCATGAAGCTTCCCCACTTCATGACTCACATCAACACAAGTTTATATTACAAGTGTTTAATATGTACATGAGGCGTGATGTAATGTAGCTGTGGAGAGTTTACATCTACACACACAGTTACAAACACACACTCTGATGTGTGTTTTAAATGTTTCTTTCCACGAGTCTGAAAGAATAAATAGCCTAAATTCCATATAATCCCCAATGTTGCTCTTAAAATGTTGAAACTTGACCAACATGAAGAGAACCGTGTCTCATCTTAACGTTACATGAGATTTCTCTCCCACACCAATCATTCCCGTACAGTCCCTAAATATCTTCACTCCTCTAATTTAAAAGGGTCACATGTTAAGACCAAAAGGAAATTACTACCTTCTTCACCACCTCCTCCTCCTCCTGCTTCTTCTCGTAGTGGGAGAAGTCATCAAAGATGGAGGTGGTGTGTTTGTACTGGGCGATAATCTTGAGCACCTGCTTTGCCTTTTCCAGAGGAACCTCTTGAGTGTCACGTGAGTTGGTGACTGGCTTGTTGTCATTGTTCTCCAGGCGGATGTGGCGCAGCTGGCTATTAGGCACGTCCTTAACAAACAACCAGTTCACATCAAACTTGCCCTTCCACTTGTCCTGCGCCCAAACGCCGGCGCTGGTGCCGTAGTCCACGGGCGAGTGCATTTCGGCCACGCCGCAGAAATGCCCGCTGCCGTTGACGCTGTACAACAAGTAGACGGGACCTTTAGCGTTCATGGTTCTGAAGGCCGAGTCCAAACGTTTGTTGCCGTGCTCCGTGCTGCACCAGATGGAGTACTTGATGGAGCGGTGGATGTCGTCCTCAGAGTAGCTCTTGATGATGAACACGCGTCCGTTTTTCAGGCTCCAGTCGAACTCCTTGGGATTGTAGCTGTGCGCCGCCCGCAGCTTCTCCAGCACGGGGTGGGACTCCAATCCCGGCTCTGGAGGCAAACCACCGCCCCCTCCGCCTCCGTTACCAACACCGCCGCCGTTAGAGGAGCCGCTGCTGTCCAAGCTTCCGCCACCGTAGCACAAGTTGCGGTTGCGGGGCGCTACCCAGCGGGTCTGAGGTGTCGGAGCGGAGTTGTGGTTCTGGTACGACTGTGGAGGAGGACCCTGCATGGTCATCTGCTGCACGAGGGACTGGGCAGACTGTAGGGACTGCTGGAGGGGGGGCAGGAGGCTGGGAGCGTGGGAGTGGAGCTGCTGGTGATGGTGGTGGTGGTGGTGGTGGTGATGGGGCGGCAGAGGAGGCGCCATCTTGTTAGCAGCTCCTTTATTATCCCATGTATCTATGTCCATGTTGTGTTTCAGGGGCGGCGGAGGCAGACCTCCAGCCATGGGCGGGCCGGGTTTGTTCTTGATCTTCTGTTGCTGCATCTTCGCAGGTTTACTCGCGATGGCAGCCCACGATGCCGGCTTCGGAGGGGGCATCCCTATTGGTGTGCCACCATTGCCCGTGGCGACAGCCGCAGCTACATTGCCGCCTCCAAGAGAGCCGGAGCTCTTCACACCGGAGCCGCTTCCCGTCACGTCCCCACCTATTTTTAGACCCAGCATGCCCTGCTCCAGGCTGTTCATACCGGGAGCTTTGCTCAGGGTGTCACTGTGGAAGCCCGTCTGCCCATCAGGGACTAAAGTGCCTCCCAGAGAGCTGGGGGGGTAGCTGTAACTGCCCCCGTAGGCTGAGCTCTGAGTCTGCTGGCCCTGAGAGCCGCTGGTGCCCCACGCGGAAAAGGCCGGGTTCTCAGGGAAGAAGTTGAACCTGTGAGGATAGATGCTGCTGCTGAGCCCGCCCGGCTGCCCGAACACGGTGTCGTGCATAAAGTGATGGTCTCCATTGCTGAGGGGGGCGTAGGGTGTCAGGTAGGGGATCGGTGGGTCACCGCCGGTCGACCAGGGAGCCTCACTGAGAGGGTAAGGGAAGCCAATGGAGGGGGCATAGTAGCTGGACAGGTAAGGGTCTGTCATGGATTGATAGCTGTTGTTCTACAAACACAAATAGAGTCTTTGGTTAGTGTCACAAAAGACTAGCGCTGTACTGAAAGTCATTTATTTTTGTTCATATTGAGGTTTTTGAATGAAGCTTCAAATGTTTGTTTTACTGGGTTTATGCAAATCTCAACAAGTGCAATTTAAGACGTTTTAAGGCCGCATAGAATGAAATTTAATACCGTTTGTGTTTTGCGGTCATATTGGCAGAAGTATGAAGTAAAATGAGAAGCCTGTGAATGAAAATAAGTCCTAAAATTACATGAATTTATTGACATAAACAATATAATAGTGATAAATAACAGCAATATAAGAAACTCTAGCTAAATCCTTCTAAAACCTTCTTGATGATTTGCAGTTAACACAACAGTAGAGCATTTATATTAATACCCATAAAATTGTATTTAAGAAAATCTTCCACCTTCTTCGGCCAAGATTTCAAACAGTTGCATTTAAGACTTCGTCAGGATCCGCTGAAGCCCTGATTCATGACATCATCACCAAAGAAAGTTTTTAAAATCAACTTTCTTTAAAGAATATAACTCGTCAGTGTGTGCAGCAGGCGGGACAGCAGTGGAAATGTTGTTTTTGAGGCTAAACACCAACAAATATGGATCGAAGCAGAACATTTGGTTGAGTTTGGTGAATTTTGGAGATGATTACATCTTTCTTTTATCAATAAATGTCGACTTTCAGACTTCACAACTCTGGAATTCACTGGAATCTAATTCTACTGATATTATAATACAAATAATATTCACTAAGTGTCCAGCGGCAGACTGCTGTCCCTGTCCTGCTCCACAGACTGCTGTCCCTGTCCTGCTCCACAGACTACTGTCCCTGTCATGCTCACAGACTGCTGTCCCTGTCCTGCTCCACAGACTGCTGTCCCTGTCCTGCTCCACAAACTGCTGTCCCCGTCCTGCTCCACAGACTGCTGTCCCCGTCCTGACTGCTGTCCCCGTCGTGCTCCACAGACTGCTGTCCCCGTCCTGCTCCACGCTCCACAGACTGCTGTCCCTGTCCTGCTCCACAGACTGCTGTCCCCGTCCTGCTCCAAAGACTGCTGTCCCCGTCCTGCTCCACTGACAGCTGTCCCCGTCCTGCTCCACAGACTGCTGTCCCCGTCTTGCTCCACAGATTGCTGTCCCCGTACTGCTCCACAGACTGCTGTCCCGACTGCTGTCCCTGTCCACAGACTGCTGTCCCTGTCCTGCTCCACAGACTGCTGTCCCTGTCCTGCTCCACAGACTGCTGTCCCTGTCCTGACCCACAGACTGCTGTCCCTGTCCTGACTGATGTCCCTGTCCTGCTCCACAGACTGCTGTCCCCGTCCTGCTCCACAGACTGCTGTCCCCGCCCTGCTCCACAGACTGCTGTCCCCGTCCTGCTCCACAGACTGCTGTCCCTGTCCAGACTGCTGTCCCTGTCCTGCTCCACAGACTGCTGTCCCTGTCCTGCTCTACAGACTGCTGTCCCTATCCTGACTGCTGTCCCGCTCCACAGACTGTTGTCTCTGTCCTGCTCCACAGACTGCTGTCCCCGTCCTGCTCCACAGAATGCTGTCCCTATCCTGACTGCTGTCCCTATCCTGACTGCTGACCCCGTCCTGCTCCACAGACTGCTGTCCCTGTCCACAGACTGCTGTCCCTGTCCTGCTCCACAGACTGCTGACCCTGTCCTGCTACACAGACTGCTGTCCCTGTCCTGCTCCACAGACTGCTGTCGCTGTCCCCGTCCTGACAGCTGTCCCCGTCCTGACTGCTGTCCCCGTCCTGACTGCTGTCCCCGTCCTGCTCCACAGACTGCTGTCCCCGTCCTGCTCCACAGACTACTGTCCCCGTCCTGCTCCACAGACTACTGTCCCCGTCCTGCTCCACAGACTACTGTCCCGACTGCTGTCCCTGTCCACAGACTGCTGTCCCTGTCCTGACTGCTGTCCCGCTGCACAGACTGCTGTCCCTGTCCTGCTCCACAGACTGCTGTCCCCGTCCTGACTGCTGTCCCTGTCCTGCTCCACAGACTGCTGACCCTGTCCTGCTCCACAGACAGCTGTCCCCGTCCTGACTGTCACCGTCCTGACTGCTGTCCCTGTACTGCTCCACAGACTGCTGACCCTGTCCTGCTCCACAGACTCCTGTCCCTGTCCTGCTCCACAGACTGCTGTTCCCGTCCTGACTGCTGTCCCCGTCCTGCTCCACAGACTGCTGACCCTGTCCTGTTCCACAGACTGCTGTCCCCGTCCTGACTGCTGTCCCCGTCCTGCTCCACAGACTGCTGTCCCCGTCCTGCTCCACAGACTGCTGTCCCTGTCCTGCTCCACAGACTGCTGACCATGTCCTGTTCCACAGACTGCTGTCCCCGTCCTGACTGCTGTCCCCGTCCTGCTCCACAGACTGCCGTCCCCGTCCTGCTCCACAGACTGCCGTCCCCGTCCTGCTCCACAAACTGCTGTCCCTGTCCTTCTCCACAGACTGCTGTCCCTATCCTGCTCCACAGACTGCTGTCCCTGTCCTACTCCACAGACTGCTGTTCCCGTCCTGACTGCTGTCCCCGTCCTGCTCCACAGACTGCTGACCCTGTCCTGTTCCACAGACTGCTGTCCCCGTCCTGACTGCTGTCCCCGTCCTGCTCCACAGACTGCTGTCCCCGTCCTGCTCCACAAACTGCTGTCCTCGTCCTGACTGCTGTCCCTGTCCTGCTCCACAGACTGCTGTCCCTATCCTGCTCCACAGACTGCTGTCCCTATCCTGCTCCACAGACTGATGTCCCTATCCTGCTCCACAGACTGATGTCCCTATCCTGCTCCACAGACTGCTGTCCCCGTCCTGACTGCTGTCCCTGTCCTGCTCCACAGACTGTTGTCCCTGTCCTGCTCCACAGACTGCTGTCCCTGTCCTGACTGCTGTCCCTGTCCTGACTGCTGTCCCTGTCCAGACTGCTGTCCCTGTCCTGCTCCACAGACTGCTGTCCCTGTCCTGCTCCACAGACTGCTGTCCCCGTCCTGACTGCTGTCCCCGTCCTGCTCCACAGACTGCTGTCCCGACTGCTGTCCCTGTCCACAGACTGCTGTCCCTGTCCTGCTCCACAGACTGCTGTCCCTGTCCTGACTGCTGTCCCTGTCCTGACTGCTGTCCCTGTCCAGACTGCTGTCCCTGTCCTGCTCCACAGACTGCTGTCCCTGTCCTGCTCCACAGACTGCTGTTCCTGTCCTGCTCCACAGACTGCTGTCCCTGTCCTGCTCCACAGACTCCTGTCCCTGTCCTGCTCCACAGACTGCTGTCCCTGTCCTGACTGCTGTCCCTGTCCACAGACTGCTGTCCCTGTCCTGCTCCACAGACTGCTGTCCCTGTCCTGACTGCTGTCCCTGTCCTGCTCCACAGATTGCTGTCCCTGTCCTGCTCCACAGACTGCTGTCCCCGTCCTGATCCACAGACTGCTGTCCCCGTCCTGCTCCACAGACTGCTGTCATCGTCCTGCTCCACAGACTGCTGTCCCCGTCCTGCTCCACAGACTGCTGTCCCCGTCCTGCCCCACAGACTGCTGTCCCCGTCATGCCCCACAGACTGCTGTCCCCGTCCTGCTCCACAGACTGCTGTCCCTGTCCTGACTGATGTCCACAGACTGCTGTCCCTGTCCACAGACTGTTGTCCCTGTTCTGACTGCTGTCACTATCCTGACTGCTGTCCCTATCCTGATTGCTGACCCCGTCCTGCTCCACAGACTGCTGTCCCCGTCCTGATCCACATACTGCTGTCCCTGTCCTGCTCCACAGACTGCTGTCCCCGTCCTGATCCACATACTGCTGTCCCTGTCCTGCTCCAGACTGTGGTCCCCGTCCTGCTCCACAGACTACTGTCCCCGTCCTGCTCCACAGACTACTGTCCCCGTCCTGCTCCACAGACTGCTGTCCCTGTCCTGACTGCTGTCCCTGTCCTGACTGCTGTCCCTGTCCTGCTCCACAGACTGCTGTCCCTGTCCTGCTCCACAGACTGCTGTCCTAGTTCTGCCCCACAGACTGCTGTCCCTGTCCTACTCCACAGACTGCTGTCCCTGTCCTGCTCCACAGACTGCTTTCCCTTTCCTGACTTCTGTCCCTTTCCTGCTCCACAGACTGCTGTCCCTGTCCTGACTGCTGTCCCTGTCCTGCTCCACAGACTGCTGTCCCTGTCCTGCTCCACAGACTGCTGTCCTAGTTCTGCCCCACAGACTGCTGTCCCTGTCCTACTCCACAGACTGCTGTCCCTGTCCTGCTCCACAGACTGCTTTCCCTTTCCTGACTTCTGTCCCTTTCCTGCTCCACAGACTGCTGTCCTAGTCCTGCCCCACAGACTGCTGTCCCCGTCCTGCTCCACAGACTGCTGTCCCCGTCCTGCCCCACAGACTGCTGTCCCCGTCCTGCCCCACAGACTGCTGTCCCCGTCATGCCCCACAGACTGCTGTCCCCGTCCTGCTCCACAGACTGCTGTCCCCGTCCTGCTCCACAGACTGCTGTCCCTTTCCTGACTGCTGTCCCTTTCCTGCTCCACAGACTGCTGTCCCTTTCCTGACTGCTGTCCCTGTCCTGCTCCACAGACTGCTGTCCTAGTCCTGCCCCACAGACTGCTGTCCCCATCCTGCTCCACAGACTGCTGTCCCCGTCCTGCCCCACAGACTGCTGTCCCCGTCCTGCCCCACAGACTGCTGTCCCCGTCCTGCCCCACAGACTGCTGTCCCCGTCATGCCCCACAGACTGCTGTCCCCGTCCTGCTCCACATACTGCTGTCCCTGTCCTGACTGCTGTCCCTGTCCTGACTGCTGTCCCTGTCCTGACTGCTGTCCCTGTCCTGCTCCACAGACTGCTGTCCCTGTCCTGCTCCACAGACTGCTGTCCCTGTCCTGCTCCACAGACTGCTGTCCCTGTCCTGCTCCACAGACTGCTGTCCCTTTCCTGACTGCTGTCCCTGTCTTGCTCCACAGACTGCTGTCCCCGTCCTGCTCCACAGACTGCTGTCCCCGTCCTGCCCCACAGACTGCTGTCCCCGTCCTGCCCCAAAGACTGCTGTCCCCGTCCTGCCCCACAGACTGCTGTCCCCGTCATGCCCCACAGACTGCTGTCCCCGTCCTGCTCCACAGACTGCTGTCCCCGTCCTGCTCCACAGACTGCTGTCCCTGTCCTGACTGCTGTCCCTGTCCTGCTCCACAGACAGGCTCAACAACTCTTCTGTCCCCCTGGACATAAGACTGTACAACTCCTCTCGGTGATGGCCGGGGGATTCCAACATTACAACAATTCAAACATTTCAAACACTCCAAACTTTCAAACCATAAAACAAGAACAGTGGTCAATGTAGCAGTGTTGTAAAATTACTTTTGTAATTATTTATAACAGTCTGTATTTTTACTTTTGTATTTATAATGTACAGCCTTTTTTTTTTATTTGTACTTACTGGAGGGAGATTAAAGTTAAATAATGATATAATGTATAATGTCTAAGATACTGGATGCCTACATTTCCCTCGGGATGAATAAAGTATCTATCCATTCGTGTAGAATCATCTTTGTCTGACACTGTGCAGAAATACCAGCTTTAAATACAATGAATAAACATGCAAAGAAATGAAGACGCTGCGCAGCATCCGAATGCTGATTTAGAATTTGAATGTCAACGTTATGAATGAAGCTTCGAACTATTCGGTGCTACAAGACCGTTGAAAGGAGTTTCCTACCTGATTTGACTGGTTGGTGAGATAAGGCTCAAAGTCGTCATGAACTGCATCCTTCTGGTGGAGGGAGCCATTCTGCACTGAAACTGGGAAGGCTGCAATAAAATCAAACCGTTGTCAAAGCTGGAATTTACACATATTTGCATGGATATGTCCATGCAAGGAACAAGCTGCAAGTACAGCATCACCGACCTCCCGTGCAAATGAAATATCCTGCATTAATAACTTGTTTCTATCCGTGTGCATCCCATTCTCTTACAGCTGGACTGAAGTTGAAAAAATAATTCTATGTTTAAAATAGATTATCCTGTCTGCTGGATAAACGTAACCTTTAGAAGATTTGAACTTTGGAAAGTGCAAGGTGTCTTCCATTGATGAGCTGTTTTCCTTTACGATGATGTATGTTCATTACTGCATGGAAATATGTTGATGCAAAGACATTATTTAACGCTCTGGAGACATCGTTGGACATTTCTCTTCTTACCTTTGTTTGCATCTTGTCCTTTCGATGTCTTAGTGGTCGCATTGAAAGGAAGAATGCATGTGAAGGGAGAAAAAACACAACACTTGCTATAATGTTGGGTCTATAATGTTCTGTACGCCAACAAACAACCAGACACAAGAACAGTTCCCACAGGCCGTCCCTCTGATGAACACTTATCACACTACATTAAAATACATCAAATATAAACCTACGTGGCTGTTTATGCTGAATAAACTGCTGTCTTGGGAATTATGACATTCTGCTAAAAACGTATTGGGAAAAGTAGCAAAGAATGAGGGACTGCTACAACATGAGTAGTCTCTATATATCCATAAAGAAACCTGTTATATTAGTCATTCAATATTTATTATATTGTATTTGCACCACCTCCATTACTACCATTATTATATACAATGTACAGAAAAGGTCCAACTTATAGACATTGTATGTTGTTTTTCATTGTTGTATTGATTATATAAACACACTTTATTTTTATATATATATATATATATATATATATATATATATATATATATCTTCTTTCACCTACTTGTATGTACATAACTTTTTATAATGCATATGCATTTATTTTTTATAATGCATATATATATTTATAATGCATATGTATTAATTTTATATAATGCATATATATATATTTTTTTTTATAATGCATGTATTACATTTTTATAATGCATATATATATATATATATTTTTTTTTTTTTATAATGCCTATATATTTAATTTTTATATTGCATATATATATTTATTTTTAGAATGCATATGTATTAATTTTGTATAATGCCTATGTATTACATTTGTATAATGTATATGTATTACATTTGTATAATGCATATATATATATATATATTTTATAATGCATAAGTATTTATTGTTTTATCTTAAAAGGCTTGTGCAATATTTTATATATCTTCTTCTTGTATTACTTGGATTTAAATGTTGACTTTGCCTGTGGCTACATATTGTTTTAAGAGTAATGTGTGTAGCATTTTTGGCCTCAGGAACAATAAAAAAATAAATAATTATAATACATTTTTATTTATAGATTGCTTTTCATAGCACTCAGAAACACTTTACATTTACAGGTTAAAATGATCATATAAAACGACACTAAAAATATAAAATACACAACATTAAATTGATTGTTTAGCGATTGGAAAATGTGCAGATTGAAGATGTTCTTATCTTAAAATTGCTAAATGTTTACTCTGCTTCATCTTTGTTGTAGCTTTTCTATCTGTGCAACAACAGCAACACAAAACCAGGAGTCAAACCCTGATTCTGAATCAATGTTATTAAAAACATCACATATCATTTTAGCTGCACGCTGACATGTTTATACGTCTCCTCTGGGGGGTGGGGGGCGCTTTTTTATTTATTTTGCCACCCACTGGAAGCTGTGGTCCAGGCCTCTGGTAACCAGCAGAGAGGAGGCAGATATCCAGCTAACCTCCCCTCTGTTAGCGAACTAGCTCGGACACACACCCCGCACACCTCGCCTCTCTGTGGGGGGAATAAAACAAGCGTTTCTCCTTACCTGAGGGTCAATACTGGCGGCAGACATCCTTCATCCACCAGGTGTTGTGCAGTATGTAAGCTCTGTGTGTGTGTGTGTGTGTGTGTGTGTGTGTGTGTGTGTGTGTGTGTGTGTGTGTGTGTGGAGAGAGAGAGGCTAATGGCTGGAGAAGCACAGTTAATGTTAAACAGTTAGTTAGCAAGCAGCCGTTAGCCGGTGTCTCTGCCCGGCTCGGTGGACCGTTTGCTCGTCGTAGCCGTCGCTGGCACTCCGCGCGGCCCTGTCGACATTAACTCCAGCGGGGCTTCAATCCGCTGCGACCCCCGTTAACTCCGTTAAATTAAAATCCAACCAGCCTCGGTGGCCCTGCTGCTCACTTGCCCCAATGGCAGCTTCATCCGGGGTCTGCGGGGCGGAAATGACGTAGGTGACGTAAAAGACGCATCCAGGGCTACCTAGCTAGCAGCATTTTTTGTTTTTCTTATGATTTTATATTAAAATCTAGTTCTAAATACTTCGTCCAACACTGTTTATTCTTGTAATTGGTTATAGGTCAGCTGTGATTGTATATTCATTGTTATTATGGACAATTTAATTTAATTTATCTATGCATTTATTTGTATTGTCAATATTTCTTTGCTTGTTGTTTTTTAATCTGATTATTTAGATATTGAGGAATGCAAACTAATATTTCTACAATAATCTGTACTCTAACAATTGTTCTGAATAGAGAACATTTAGTTTTTTCTTATAACAATTTCATATTATTGAAGTTTATTTATTTATTATTGAGAAAATGTGGTGTTTTTTTCTTTTTTCAAAAACCCAAAAATATAACAGAAAAATATTTATTTTTAATAATAATAAAAAAAATTCTTGCTCTCTTGTAATTAATTAAGCTTTTGAAAAGTATACACGCGCTGTCATAAGCCTGTGCAACTGTGGCAGCACAATATCGTTGCTCCTAAAAAGGTAAAAGGTTCTTTTATTTGTTATTTTAAAACACAGGCTTACACAATGAAATATGAGTGTAGCCCTTCACGCCATACACACATAGAACATATCAAAAATATATATAAATTAGAATAGAATAAAATGAAATAATATACACATGTCCGTATGACAGAAACATATGTCGGCGCATACGAAATATCGGCAATACGTTGATATAAATTAAGGATAAGTTGTGATCGAAGGACGCAGACGTTACACCGAACACGCCAGACATACACAGCTCCGTACGGCAGAAACAAGCCGGCGTATATGGAAAGTAGCTCAAAATGTGTCAGAGTCCAAATACGTCCAACTTTTCCACCACTGACGTATACATAACGAATACATAACAAATTATTATACGCATGTCAAACATTGATAGCGTATCACTTACTTATTCTAAACGTATCAGAGCGTCTGGACAACGGAGCTGGAAAAGTGCCGTCTGGTTCACGTCATGCTGATGCTGGAGAACGGCTAACATGCTGAACGCTAGCTGTACTGTAGAAACACGTTAATAAGTTACTCCGTCGTCAGGCATCATCTTAACATCGGGTAGGAATAGGTTATCCACTCGTTATCAATAAACTGGCTGTAGGAGTCACCGTCAGCTGGCGTAGCCTATATCTAACGTACCTCTAACGTAGTCACGTAGGTATTCATGTAGGTATTTACGTAGGTAAATATTCACGTACTGTATTTACGTAGGTAAGTATTCACATACTATATTTACGTAGGTAGGTATTTATGCATTTGTTGGGTATTCGTCTGATACATTTTGTATTAGTAAGTGATACGATATCAACAGGTTAGACATGCGTATCTGTATACGTTCACTTTTCAGATCCGATCTGATGAAAAGTTGGTCGTATCTGGACTCTGACAAATGTTCATATACGCCAGCACACGTTTCTGCCATACGGAGATGTGTGACACGGCCTTTACATAAACCCTAACCCTACAGAGACTTTGGATTATGTATTCTTAGTCTTATAAATGTTAAATAATAAAGAAATGTGTGCAACACAAGCGGTTTTGTAAACATGGTTTATTTCACAGAATTATAATGATCATACTCTACACACGTTGGAGTGGTCACTTTTTCTAACTGAAATTACACATTATTAATAATTTATAAAAAATTTAAAAACATCAGAAAGAACCAGCTACTTATTTACATTATTCAAATCACACTTTTGTTTTGTATTTGAGTGCTTCATATCCCGTGATTTCTATTTCTTTCCCACACTTGCACACACACACTTGCACACACACTTGCACACACACTTGCACACACACTTGCACACACACTTGCACACAGGTAGATTTTAAAAAACGCATCATGAACGGCTCTGCACGTTTTATTCAGTGAAATCCTCTCTTGACATCCAGGCTGAAGTAACTTCACGATGACCGTCTTCCAAGTCGTTTCCCCGTTCTGCCCGGTTCCTTCTCGGCTTTCCTCAACAACTTTACTTGTGTGGTTATTTAAAATCTGTGGAGAAATACTTTGTGTATGAGATGCTCAACATATAAGACATAGATTGAGAGAAGAGGTAATGACCACGGTGCTACTGAACCCACCTGCAGGTGCACTCCAGGTGCACTGCACTAGAAGAGAAACTGAGAGGGTTTGGATGGATGATGGAATCCACCAATGAAATTAACTAAAACAAGAAAGAAAATATAAATAAATGATACAAATCAGTGTAAAATGCAAACCACATGTACTCTAAAGGGATAGTTTGGATGTTTTGAAGTGGGGTTGTATGAGGTTATTCAAAATGTATTTTCATATTGTACATGTTTGTTGTAGTATTTTTAATGGTATTTTCTTCATATTTTTATTGTAATTTTTGCATTTATGTTCTTAACTTATGCAGTACTTGCCTGGTTTTTTATTTCCTCTTAATATCATAACATAAATGCAAAAATTACAATTAAAAATATGAAGAAAATACCATAAAAAATAACAAATATGTACAATGTGAAAATACATTTTGAATAACTTCATCCAACCCCACTTCAAACTCTTCCTTTTAGAGGACACAATTCTTAAAATGTCAATAGAAATGGCTAATGTAATTAAAATGTATTATATTTACCATAATGAATGATATAAATGCTGTATATCATTGATCATACTTACAGCTGTCCTCCTCATCTGAGAAAGTGCTGGCGAGGTAGCAGGCATAAACAAATCCCGGGAGCTACGGGAGTTAAAATGTATAAAAGTGAATAATTTCCTTTCTCT
>NW_021166860.1:35665-50665 GCF_900634415.1 Cottoperca gobio | reverse complement strand
GAGGACATCACTGTCCTACATTTTTCATTTAATTGTATTCGTATTTTTTATTAGAGCAACAGAAAACATCACAAGCTCAAAAAGCAATTAAGAAAAAGCATAAAAAGTTAATAATAAATGAATTAACAAATCATTACTCGTATATAAATATAACATAAGGGCTGAGCAACAAGCCTATTCTTTTTAAAGTGAAAAGTTAATAAAAGTAATGTATATGTAATATTGGATTTAAACAATATATTTTAGTATATGTACAGAATTAATTTTAATTATTATTAAGAGCAGGTGTCTTAAAGTTATGAGTTATGTCTTAAAAATAGTAAAAAAGTGAAGACGGGAGAAGGAAATGATTAATACGAATTAATATTAATATTAATATTAGAATTAATATGATAAGTGCTGTATAGTTATGGAAATATAATGCTTTACATTGTGAAAACACAACACAATGAGATTAATATAAATATTATATAATATCTATTTAATATGTACTGTAGTAGTAAGTCCAACTGGAAGACAGAAAATAAATTAACTGCATTAATTATTCATTTATAAGTCTAGTATAAAAATATGGAAAACATTTCTGCACAAAACTACCACTTAGCTCTTTCATTTTAAAATCAGATATTTATTTTATTTTTATTGCATTTCTTTCATATTTTATTGTAAGTTTGTTGATTTTCGCATTCCTATTTTTATTTATAATTTAATAAATGTTCTCTTTCTATATTTATATAAAGATATAAACCAGATTCTGAATCTGTCCATCAGAAGTTATTAAATTAGATTATATTAAATATAAGTCAGAAAACTAAATGCCCAGCAAACTCTTAATAAACAACAGAATTATGTATTTCATGTGTGAAAAGAAGCAGCTCATAAATATATAAAAGATTTTAAAATGACCGCCGGAGGATTAAGAAACGTAGAACGTGTTGAGCTGAAACCAGGAAATGTTTTGTATTTTCACTCAAATAATGAGAAATTAATTCATTTTCTGTCAACGAATCAAACAAATAGTTAATAATTTTACCACAGGTGTTACTGCCACCATGTTTACTACTTGTACTAATCATCTCTAGATTATTATTATTATTATTTAATACTAAAACACAAAATACTTAATATATTTTCCAGATCGGAGACATAATTTAGCGAATCATCTCTTCATGAGATGGATGTTTGTTATGCATGGTCCTTGATTATTAAAGACTAATAGTTCATAAACTAAATACATTTACTTCAGTACGTAATCATTTTGAGGTACTTTACTTGAGTATTTCCATTGTATGCATCTTTATACTTCTACTCCACTACATCTCAGAGAACTATTGTCCTTGTTACTCCACTACATTTATTTAACACCTGTAGTTACTTTTTACAGAAACAACAAGATGTGTTTAAATATATAACTAATCTGCTTAGTAGTACACACAATATTAAAAACTTGCTCCACATTAAGAAGCTCTTATATGTGTAGTGATAAAAACAGACGATGGTATTCTATAATAATACGACACTTTTAAAAGTAAGTACAAGTTAAAAGTACTCTTAGACGGAGGTATTTCTACTTTTACTTGAGTAAAGCATCATCTCTGTCGCTTCAAGCCTCTCAAAGGACAGAAACAAGCCGTCATCATGTGACTGCAGCTGAACTCTGTGTTTAGGATCTGAAGCTGCGCGAGTCTCTAATTATCCGACACTTATGTGACCGTTAGCTTTACCTTGGCGAGGCCGCCCACGTCCAGGTAGACGCAGCTGACAAACACATTCCAGCCGACCCACAGCAGCGTCCACAGCAGGTACTGAGGAACGGAAACATTACAGACACTTCATGAAACTCACAATTCAGAGTCCAAGGAGCTCCCTATGTGTGTCCAGAGACTAAAGTAGTTTGATGACGAGAAAGGCCACAACATTTGTACTGGTTGGTGTAAAGGGTTGAGATCTGGTGCAGACAAACTTTGGTCAAATATCTATCAGGACGACTCTGAATGTTTTAGATCGCATGAGAAATCACACTTTTATCAGCAGTCAAAGAGAGGGTTTTCCAAAAAGTGAGGAAAAACGCTAACGGTGTGTTTAATAAAATGTATTCTATATGAAATGTTGTTACGCTGCATATGTGCAGTCTTTGTTATCCAAATAAGAAAATCTGCGGCTCTGCCTTTTTTAACCAGAACTATACAACTCTCCGCCGAAGACACGAGAACTTATTTATATTTTACTAACCGTCCCTCTTCCTCTGTTTGTATTTGTTCTGTTGTTTCTTCACTTTGGACGACTCCCCCTGTATGAAAGCTGCTATTTAAATAAATTAAAAACGTGCAACTCGACTTGGACTCTTTTCACTTGAAGATACTTGAGACCCCTAAACCGAAAGATTCAAACGTTTGTCATTTAAAAAGTGTGCCACGAATCAGTCAAAGAAAGAAGCTTCTCAATGCTTTAACACTCGATATCCCTCACCATGAGGACGTAGCGTGATCTGTACTGGATGACCCCGAACAGGCCCAGGATGACCACGATGATGTGGAAGAAGTTGATCATGATGGGAGCCCACTGGTAGCCGAGGAAGTCGAACACCTGCTTCTCCAGCGCAGTGATCTGGAGGAGCAGAGACACGAGGACTCATGAGACTTTCTAGTCGTTTTGTGTCTCTTTGTAGTTGTTTTGTGTCTCTTTGTGGTCGTTTTGTGTCTCTTTGTGGTCGTTTTGTGTCTCTTTGTAGTTGTTTTGTGTCTCTTTGTGGTCGTTTTGTGTCTCTTTGTGGTCGTTTTGTGTCTCTTTGTAGTCGTTTTGTGTCTGTGGCCATTTTGTGTCTCCTTGTCGTTGTTTTGTGTCTCTTTGTAGTCATGTTGTGTCTCTTTGTAGTTGTTTTGTGTCTCTTTGTAGTCGTTTTGTGTCTCTTTGTAGTTGTTTTGTGTCTCTTTGTAGTCGTTTTGTGTCTCTTTGTGGTCGTTTTGTGTCTCTTTGTCTCTTTGTGGTCGTTTTGTGTCTCTTTGTAGTTGTTTTGTGTCTCTTTGTGGTTGTTTTGTGTCTCTTTGTAGTTGTTTTGTGTCTCTTTGTAGTTGTTTTGTGTCTCTTTGTAGTTGTTTTGTGTCTCTTTGTGGTTGTTTTGTGTCTCTTTGTAGTTGTTTTGGTCTGTGGCCATTTTGTGTCTCCTTGTCGTTGTTTTGTGTCTCTTTGTAGTCATGTTGTGTCTCTTTGTAGTTGTTTTGTGTCTCTTTGTAGTCATTTTGTGTATTTGTGGTCATTTTTTATATTTGTGGTCATTTTGTGTCTTTTTGTAATTGTTGTGTCTTTGTAGTCATTTTGTGTCTCTTTGTAGTCGTTTTGTCTCTTTGGGGTCATTTTGTGTCTCTTTGTAGTCTTTTTGTGTCTCTTTGTAGTTGTTATGTGTCTCTTTGTAGTCGTTTTGTCTCTTTGTAGTCATTTTGTGTCTCTTTGTAGTTGTTATGTGTCTCTTTGTAGTCGTTTTGTCTCTTTGTAGTCATTTTGTGTCTCTTTATAGTCCTTTTGTGTCTCTTTGTAGTCATTTTGTGTCTCTTTGTAGTCGTTTTGTCTCTTTGGGGTCATTTTGTGTCTCTTTGTAGTCGTTTTGTGTCTTTGCAGTCATTTTGAGTTACATTTTGTAGATGAAGGGTCCTGACACTTTGGGCCCCGAGGCCTGTGCCTCAGTAATCCATCTACGGCTGCACTGGTTTGTCTTTTATTAAAAGGTTTTTTTCGGGATAGTTTTTTCTCATCCGAAGCGAGGGTCGAAAGGACAGAGGGTTTAATTAACTTGACTTGAATCTCTTGCTTGTGCATCCCAGAAGATTGTAATTTTCATTATTACAAGTTGTCATGGGGGACAAAGACAGACCATAATGTCGTGTCCCCCCAGTCAGTCATGATGAAGGGGGGCAGGGTGGGAAACACAGAGGAGGAGGAGGAGGAGGAGGACAAAGTGGGTGCAGCCCTTCATTGTGGTGGTTGTAGTGGTGGGCGGTCACTGCTTTACATAGACACTACCAACTACAACAAGCTAACTATTAACATAGTTCACAAAATGTATGTGTGTATCGTGGCGTCAACTAACTGTTGTGTTCAGTATCGATTAATCTGCCAATTGTTTGGCTTATAAAATATCAGAAACTGGTGAAAGATTCTCAAGGTGACGTCTTCAAAGAGCTGGTTTTGTCTGAACAACAGTCCAATACCAACACCAAGAAAACCTGCACACATTCCCGATTAAGAAGCTGGAAGCAAATCTAACTTCTTATTTTAGTTTGCAGCTGATGCAGAAATACGTACAATGTGAATGGAAGGTCATCAAATATAACAAACAATATGTTTAACAGTGTAAGTGTAAATGTCAGATTGTATATTGTCAGGAAAGATGTAAAACACGAGGGCTTCAAAGCAACAACAAATCAACTTTCTTTTATAAACAACAAGTATTTTCTGATACTTGTTGATACTGATACTCTGATAATTGAGCTTTTACTTGTAATATTTGTGACTTTTTATGAGTACAAGTTGTAAGTTAGAAGCGTGTATGTGTGTATATCATGAGAGGAAAACATCTCACCAGCTGCAGACAACACAGGAGGATCAGCATGCATCGTGCAGAGCAGCAGCCCATCTTCCTCTCGCTCTGGCTCTGATGAGGAAGATGAGGAAGAAGTGGATAAAAACAGTGATTCAAAAAATACTCAAACACAAGTTGAAAACCTGCGAAGCTTTAGGTCCATCTCCGGACGCACAGTGCACTTTACCTCATGAGGAAAACACGGAGGCTGTCCCTGTGGGAACTACAAGAGAGGGGGGAGGGGAGTGTATGAGGGGCGATTAGTGCCACGACGAGCCTCCGGATGCTTCGGTGATATGTCTCAATATTTTTATTTTGACCAAAGAAGATAAAACATACAGTATATTAATGTCTCAATGCTCATTTACATATATTAAATAATTATAAACCTATATTAAAGATATAAAACATAGTGGTGTGTTTTGAGACATAAATAAAAATTATAGCAAATTAAAGGGAACATTTTCTAAATAAAATAAATAAATAATTGAATAAAATAAAAATTGGCAAGGATAAAATAAGGTGAATTTATTTATAGAGCGACAAATCACTGTGGCAGCTTAAGTTCCCAAATACATAAAAACATATATATATTTACTTCTCACAAGTTATTAATTATAATTAAACTTTACACTTTTGATAAATGTTAAATGGTTTTTCAAGCTAAATCTCTGGTTCCAGCTTCTTAAATTTAAGGATTTGCTGTTTTTCTCTTCTTCTTTGTTTAAATTGTAAACAAACAGGTTTGAGTTTTGGACTTTTGGTCGGACAAACAGGCCATTTGAAGACATCGGGCTTCAGGAATTGTGATGTGCATTTATCCCTAAACAAGTTAGTCAAATAAATAAATGGCCGGTTGAATCGATAATGAATATAATTAGTTGCAGGGGTTACCAGTTATTGTTTAAAACCACTTGGTGTGATAGTTTTGAGCTGCTTTTAGACACAAAGTATGACAAACGAACGAAAAGTGAGAAAAGGAACAACTTGGATTAATTAAACAGACAATGTGTAATGTTCTGCCACTGGGGATCTCTCAATCAAAACAATAAGAAAATATGATTAAATATAGAGTTAAAAAGTACCAGGATGTAAAAAATGTCTTAAAACTGGATAAAAAGTCAGTTTATGAAGCTTCTGGCTACAAACACAACGCTGACACTGCTCAAAGGGGAGACGACGCCATGACAGGAGAGAGAGAGGAAACGTTACCTTCAGGGACATTACACATCTCTCTGTCTCACTACATATACAACACAGGACTGATGACACCATGACAGGAGAGAGAGGAAACGTTACCTTCAGGGACATTACACATGTCTCTGTCTCACTACATATACAACACAGGACTGATGACACCATGACAGGTGAGAGAGGAAACGTTACCTTCAGGGACATTACACATGTCTCTGTCTCACTACATATACAACACAGGACTGATGACACCATGACAGGAGAGAGGAAACGTTACCTTCAGGAACATTACACATGTCTCTGTCTCACTACATATACAACACAGGACTGATGACACCATGACAGGTGAGAGAGGAAACGTTACCTTCAGGGACATTACACATGTCTCTGTCTCACTACATATACAACACAGGACTGATGACACCATGACAGGAGAGAGAGGAAACGTTACCTTCAGGGACATTACACATGTCTCTGTCTCACTACATATACAACACAGGACTGATGACACCATGACAGGTGAGAGAGGAAACGTTACCTTCAGGAACATTACACATGTCTCTGTCTCACTACATATACAACACAGGACTGATGACACCATGACAGGAGAGAGAGGAAACGTTACCTTCAGGAACATTACACATGTCTCTGTCTCACTACATATACAACACAGGACTGATGACACCATGACAGGAGAGAGGAAACGTTACCTTCAGGGACATTACACATGTCTCTGTCTCACTACATATACAACACAGGACTGATGACACCATGACAGGAGAGAGAGGAAACGTTACCTTCAGGAACATTACACATGTCTCACTACATATACAACACATTGATAGTCATTTTTAAACATTTCAATGTGGAAATGTCCCATGTTTTTACCTGTAAAGGATGAACAACTAATATGAATATGTTGTACTCTGACTCCCAGTATGCAGGACGACATAATCACATCATATTTTGATTTTTTCTTTTAAACAAACAAACAAAAATAGCTGTGTGGTTAAATACTTCTCCCATACAATTCCCCTGTTTCTCCCTCACTGTGGCACGGATCGACCCTCATACAGCAACACCGTCTCCTGCCCCCTGATTGGCTGTTGCTCTCCTGCAGAGCTCTGAAGATCCAGCAGGTGGCGGGAGAGAGGTGGAGGTGTGTGAGAGGATCAAGGTTAAAACAAGACATTACTGGCCTACTTGTAGTTATTTTACATTTACATTTAAATACAACCTGTTATACATTATGATATATAACTTTCTAGATTTGTTTTGTACTTTTTTCCAATTTGTTATTGTAATTTTCTTCTGAACAGCTATTTAATTTGAATTCAGATGTATTGTTCATATTTGTATAGTATGTATACAATATATATACTGTATATATTATATAGTATTTTCTCATATTTTTATTGCAATTTTTATTTTATAGTTATCTAATTTTTCTACACAGCTATTTCATTGTAATTCAGATGCATTGTTCATGTTTTTATAGTATTTTCTCATAATTGTAATGTCATTTTAATATTATACAGCGGTTTACTTTTTCATTAGAAATATTGCACATATTTTATAGTATTTTTTCATTTATGCATTGAATTTTCTTCTATACAGCCAATTCATTTTAATTCAGATATATTGAACACATTTTATGGTATTCTTTAACATTTGTTATTTTTCTTCCATTCTATATCTATCCTAGGTTTCTTCTTGTTCTACTTGCTTTGATTAAATTTGAATGTTCTCTTACTATGTTTATGTTATGCACAAAGACATTCCTTGTACGTGACTTGGCAATAAACCAGATTTTTATTCTATTTTATAAAAGTGTAAACATAATAAGGGGTCCCACTGGGCTGACAGATAAATATCTAACACTTTGACCTTTGACACTTTGAAACAAGGTTTCAGGAAAACATCTTCACAGGAAAGTAAAACCGTTTCAGGTTTTCTAGGTGTTTTGGTTCATAACATTAAAACATATTAAGAAGAAATTCAAGCAAAGTACTGAAAAAGTCAAGAATATAAGTCTAGTATAGAAAGTTGCACTAGAAAATAAGAAAAAGATAGAATAAAAAAATAGTTTGTTATAAATTAAACTGCAAAACTGTCAATCAATTAGTCTTTTGACAGAAAATAAATTGATTATTCAGTTATTTTTCATTCAAAGATATTTCATGGTTCCTGCTTTATAAGTGTGAATGTGTTGCATTTAATTATTGTAATTATTTTATTATTATTTATTTTATTTTAAAAATAATATTTTTGAGGTTTTGGGCAAACATTTACAAATACGGGTCAAAACAATAATAATAATAATAATAATAATAATAATAATAATAATAACAATAAAAAATAAAAGATAGTAATAAAACATAAATAATAATACTTTCTTTTAATAATACTACTTATAACAATATGAAGAAAAACAATAATAATAATAATAAAACATAGTAATAAAACATAAATAAAAAAAAATATATAGATTTTGAAATACTACTTATAACAATATGAATAAAAACAATAATAATAATAATAATAATAATACGAATGTTTTAATAAAACATCAATAATAATAAAAAACATTAATTATAATACTACTTATAATAATATAAATAAAAACAACAATAATTATGACAACAATGTATTTTCTCACAAATACTTTGTTCAAAATACAAACTTGTTTTTTTATACATAAAACTAAAAACATATTATTTCAACAGGTGGTTTTAAAAGAACTGATTTACACCTGAGAGTAAATAATGTTCCGACTCTAACCAGAGGCTCCTCGTGCACCTTCAGCAGGGACTGATCAATCTCATTACGCACAGCCTCACGCGCACTTCCCCACCCTTCCAAGGGGTGGCGCTAGAATCAAAAGACACACTCAGATTTGGGGGGGGGGGGGTCTCCAGCTCTGCCTGTGTCACATGGAAGCTCAGTAGCCGAGCCGAGGGGACGCGGGTGCAGATGGAAGGGGCTTAAGGGGACCGCGGAGGAGCTGAACCTGGAGATAAACCCGGAGATACAGCGGCACGCAGGCGGGTTAAAACACGGCCCAGCCTCCCTTCTGGCTGGGGGAGCAGAGGCGCGCGGACAGGGGCGCACGAGCGGGTCAGCGGGGCGCTCATAAAAAAGGATGTCACATGCAATATTCTGCATTCCTGTTTTTTTCTGAGGAAGCAAGTTATCGCTGTTTTGATTGATGATGTTTAAACGCCGGGTCCGAGGGGAAGCAGAACGTGAAGGATGCTGCGCCTCCCAAAACCTGAGCTGAGTGAGTACAGAGGTGCTATAGCGCAATGTGACAGGCTGGAGGGAGGGGGGGGGGGGCTCCATTCATATGTGCCTATAGATTCAGCTCGATAAGATGCACGCGCAGGTTCACATCATCCTTTATTCATGCTCGAAATGTTACACCGCCTGTTTTTCTCTCTGTCTTTGTGCTCGCCCTGCCTTTTCATCTCCACTGGTCATACATTTCACACGTGTGCACGTTACTGCATTGCCTTTTTGTGATTTAAAGCCCCCCCTCGGAAAAAAAAATTAAAATGCACGCATTCATCAAAGAACTTCATTGTTTTTTGCTGAGAGGAAACCTCACATCGTGTTTCTGTGTGACATCCCTGCAGACTGAGAAGCATAAAGATAATTAACGTTAGACCTTCCGTTAACATTTGCACCCCCCCCCCCCCTCCCTCCCTCATAAATAGGGGGTGTGGGGCTTTGTCGTGTTGCCAGCTGACCTCAGGACATCCTTCACCATCCTCACTTTGATCTGCAAATTAAACGATTTGATGAGAAAAAACAGAACAAAATCACCCCCCCCAAAAAAAAAGAAACCCCACACTGCATCAGCTTCTTCATTTTTCTCCACCTACACGAGCCCCCCCCAGCCCCTTCACACCCTGCATGCATGCTTTTTCAGGCATCATTTTGAGTCGTGGTGTGTAACCTGTTGTCAGCAGCATCACTGCAGTTTGAGGTGTCAGAGCCCAGAGGCGCGGCGAGCCGGCAGCCTGTGATTGATGCCTACTGAGTGGGAGCCATCATCACACACACACAACCTCCACACACACACACACACACACACACACACACACACACACACAAAACATGGTGCTGATGCTGATTTCCTCCACGTTTAACTCATCAGCAGCTGTAAGGCGTCATGTGATCAGAAGGAAATGATTCTTTTTGTGTGTGTGAATAATATCAGAGGCTACTGCACAGATGAAGACAGAGAGCCTCAGCTTTCTTCTTCACAGGGGCATGGTTAATCGTTGTTGCAAGCAAACATTTGACCTAATTCACATTCTCACACAATAGCAGTCTCCCCCTCTCTCCCCCCCCCCCCCCCCCCTCTCCCACACACACACACACACACACACGGCTGTTATTTGTGTCACACAGAGGGTGAGGTTCTCGCTCCACATGAACTCCCAGGTGGTTTATCAAAGCCTGAGCAGATTGAGCAGAGGGGACACTGCTGCCTCGCTGCTTGTCGAAAGAAGCTCCAGTTTTATTAATAATGAAAAGATGTGTAAATGTTCCTAGAAATTAAAAAGCCGACTGGTATTTATTGCATCACTGCAGGCAGTGTACGGGGAAATGTTGCTCGAGAAAAATGCATTTTAATGAGGATTACAGCAGAATTCCTTGTTTGACTTTTGTGCCATAAACTGAACTATGAACATTATCTTTCATTGTTTGAAAGAGTTGGAGTAAGAGCCTTTACAATTTATGTGTATTTTTAGTTAATCTTTTATATGATCTATTTGTTGAATGTGTGTTTCCTTTAAAGACATTTAATTTTTGAGATGAGATTCAAGTCAACAGGTGATAAAGGGCTGACGATCATTTTTCATTATCGATGAATCTAAACAATGAGCTGCGACGGTTAATCTATTAATAGAGTAGTTGAGTAGTTGAACTATTTTGATAATTGATTCATCTTTAAAGTAATTTTTCATTCAAATAAATGTCAGAAAAGGCTGTTTTTAGCCTCTTAAATATGGAGATCTGCTGCTTTTTTCTGTTTCATATCATATTAAAGGGAATATCTTGGGTTTTGGACAAAGCAAGACATTTAAAGACATCACTTTGGATTAAATGTAATATAGATATATATAGATATAGATAAAAAGATAATAAGATATATAGAGAGAGATAGATATAATAGATAAATGAAGAAATATATATAGAATAATAATATAAATGTAATATATATATATAATATAAATTAATAATATATATATATAGATATATTATATTTATATATAGATATTACATTAATAAGATATATATATATATATAAATGTAATATTATATATATATATAATATTACATTTAATATTATATATATATCTAATTATATTATATTATATATTACATTTAATAATATATACTATTATATATATAGATATATATATAATATTAATTTAATCATATATACTATATATATATATATATAATATTAATTTAATATATATATAGCATTTACAGACATTTCTGCAGGAAACATTTTTTTTAACAATAGTCGCCTAATTGCTGCAGCTGTAGAAATGTTTCATTCACAAACTAATGATCTTCTCTATTAATGGATTTCTTGTGTTAATAGTCTATAAAACACAGAACAACACACCTCCATCTCATGATTCTCAGATCAGAGTCATCGTTTGAGCTTTGCAAACTTGCAACAAGCGTTTATTACTTTACTTTACATTATTTTCTGACAATTTCACTAAACAATTCATCGATTAATCGTAAAAAAAGATCTTCAGATGAACATTTGTTGCAGCCATATCAGATATTTTAGAAGTTTTTTTCTAAAGAATTACTTTTTATATTTATTTACAAAATGTATTTCTAATTAATTGATATTCAAATAATTTCCTGTTCATCGACTAATCGCTACGTTTCCTCCATTGCGACATTTCTTTACATTTGAATATTAACAAAGTCGTACAAAATGTGCACCAGACTTTCATTTTTATCTCTTTACTGAAGATTTAAGCACTTTAAATCATTTAGCATGAAAAAAAAGCATAAAGATTATTAGTTGATTAAAACGTTTCCAGCTCACGGTGCGTTTAATCGACTCGCTTCTGGCTGTGCAGGACGTCCCGGGAGGCGCTAGTGACGATTCTCTCCGACCAATCAGAGGTCGACAGAAAGACGACCGGAACATATTTTGTGTTCCGATTATTCGTATTTTAAGTAAAAATGCTGAAATCTCTCTGAGTGTTTGCTGCTTTAGTTCAATATTCGATATTTTGTTTATATTTTTGGACTGTTGCTCGAACAAAAACAGCAAATTTGAAGACGTTGAACATTTTTCACTGGCAGATTAAATCATAATGAAATTAATTTAAAGCGATAAATAGAAATCTGTATTTTTTTATATGCAGCAAAATAACCTAAAGCTCATAGATTCACTTTCAAACCTTCATTTGCTGATATTTTGTTCCCAAAAGGTAAATAATGAACTTTTATTTATTTATATTTTACTTTGTTTCAAGGGGAGACACTACAGGTGAACAGGGTCATACATGTTGTACACACTACAGGTGAACAGAGTCATACATGTTGTACACACTACAGGTGAACAGAGTCATACATGTTGTACACACTACAGGTGAACAGAGTCATACATGTTGTACACACTACAGGTGAACAGAGTCATACATGTTGTACACACTACAGGTGAACAGAGTCATACATGTTGTACACACTACAGGTGAACAGAGTCATACATGTTGTACACACTACAGGTGAACAGGGTCATACATGTTGTACACACTACAGGTGAACAGAGTCATACATGTTGTACACACTACAGGTGAACAGGGTCATACATGTTGTACACACTACAGGTGAACAGAGTCATACATGTTGTACACACTACAGGTGAACAGAGTCATACATGTTGTACACACTACAGGTGAACAGAGTCATACATGTTGTACACACTACAGGTGAACAGGGTCATACATGTTGTACACACTACAGGTGAACAGGGTCATACATGTTGTACACACTACAGGTGAACAGAGTCATACATGTTGTACACACTACAGGTGAACAGAGTCATACATGTTGTACACACTACAGGTGAACAGGGTCATACATGTTGTACACACTACAGGTGAACAGGGTCATACATGTTGTACACACTACAGGTGAACAGAGTCATACATGTTGTACACACTACAGGTGAACAGGGTCATACATGTTGTACACACTACAGGTGAACAGAGTCATACATGTAACTAACAGATATCATGAAGCTTCCCCACTTCATGACTCACATCAACACAAGTTTATATTAAGTGTTTATATGTACATGAGGCGTTATGTAATGTAGCTGTGGAGAGTTTAAATCTACACACACAGTTACACACACACACTCTCATGTTCTCATGTTCCTCTCGTCTCACAGAACACCAGTTCTGGAAGATAAATTGACCAGAACATGAACAACATGAATCATATTTAACAGACGGTAAATATATTTATGATTATTATGAAGCTCCAGTTTCCTTCTGGTCAGTGCAACACCTGCAGGAATCTGCTGGGAGTTGCAGCTCCACAGACAAAGAGGGGGTGGTGGTGTGTGGACATGGGGAGGAAGGCCGGGAAACCTTGTTGGGAAATGTGACAGCCTCCTCTCATCATCTGCTCCCGGCGTATAATGACTCCGACACTGTGGCAGCTGCAAGTTAAACACCTCACATGTGCTTCTTTACATCCAGTATTTCACTACACTCACTCAGTGCTGGATCAATCGGTGGCGTTTAAAGCAGGTCTGTGAAAATACCCCCAAGACAGACATGCTGGGAAAACATGTCCGCTGCTTTCTTGAAGGAACACTAAATGAGCTTTTGTATATCCGTTACTCCCCCCGTGTTACCTTTACCTTGCGTTTCTCTTCCTGCCTTCACACTGAACAAAGAATCCAAAAAAACTGAGAAAAGCTTTGATGAATTAAAATAAATGGAGTCAAACATTTGTTTACAAACTCTCACACAACTCGTGCAGAATAATCTCAAGTAGATCGATCTACGTGATCACATGTCATTATGCACTATGCATAATATATGCATTATGCACTCTTTACCGGCCTCCCAAAAAAACCAACGGAGAGACTTCAGCTCATCCAGAACGCTGCAGCGAGGCTGCTGACTAGAACCAAGAGGAGAGACCACATCAATCCAGTGTTAGCCGCTCTACACTGGCTTCCAGTAACTTTTAGACTTTACTTTAAGGTCCTCCTTCTTGTATACAAAGCCCTAAACGGAACCGCACCAAGTTACACTGCCAACTCTCTAATAAACTATGTGCCCCAAGAACATTACGATCATCCACTACTGGTTTATTAAATGTTCCCAGAAACATCCAAAGGAAAATTGGGGATGCAGCCTTTATCAATTATGCACCAAAGCTATGGAACACTTTACCTGCAGACATTATGGAGGCAAGCTCGCTCAATATCTTCAAAAGTACAAACATATCTCTTTACTTTAGCCTTTTAATGGTGATATTTTATATCTCTTTACTTTAGCCTTTTATTAGTGATATTTTATATCTCTTTACTTTAGCCTTTTAATGGTGATATTTTATATCTCTTTACTTTAGCCTTTTAATAGTGATATTTTATATCTCTTCACTTTAGCCTTTAATAGTGATATTTTATATCTCTTTACTTTAGCCTTTTAATGGTGATATTTTATATCTCTTTACTTTAGCCTTTTAATGGTGATATTTTATATCTCTTTACTTTAGTCTTTTAATAGTGATATTTTATATCTCTTTACTTTAGTCTTTTAATGGTGATATTTTATATCTCTTTACTTTAACCTTTTAATGGTGATATTTTATATCTCTTTACTTTAGCCTTTTAATGGTGATATTTTATATCTCTTTACTTTAGCCTTTTAATGGTGATATTTTATATCTCTTCACTTTAGCCTTTTAATAGTGATATTTTATATCTCTTTACTTTAGACTTTTAATGGTGATATTTTATATCTCTTTACTTTAGCCTTTTAATGGTGATATTTTATATCTCTTTACTTTAGCCTTTTATTAGTGATATTTTATATCTCTTTACTTTAGCCTTTTAATGGTGATATGTTATATCTCTTTACTTTAGCCTTTTAATGGTGATATTTTATATCTCTTTACTTTAGCTTTTTAATGGTGATATTTTATATCTCTTTACTTTA
>NW_021166860.1:20000-35565 GCF_900634415.1 Cottoperca gobio | reverse complement strand
TCATGAAGTGATGATATTGCATTATACCTGAAGGAAACGGCACCAACGCTCAGCAACACAACAAGCTCCTGCACACGTGGCGCACACGTGACGTACACGTGGCGCACACGTGACGTCTGCTGTAAAAGAGTACAAAAGAGTTCATGGACACAAAAAGTGAACACGAGAGTTCTTGATTAGCTGGTCCACGCCTGAAGAGCAGGACGCAGTCACGGGAGTTTTCAAGTAGTGTTTTGTGGTTTCTTCACAGATGTGCGCGTCAGTGCGACGGCCGCTCCTGGTCCTCGTCGCTGCAGCTGTCGGCGCCGTCGGTCCCGAAGTAGCGGTCCCCGAAGTCCCCTGAAAACACACGGGAGTGGACTGAGAGCTGCGGCGCGTCAGAGGCTCAGTGACTCGTCTCTAAATGAAGACTCACACACAGACTCGGTCATTGACGTAACGTTGATTATTTATCTCGTGTCACGTAATTATTTATGTTTGCAGACGACGTCTATCTGATCGTGTGGTCCAGCTTCAGATCTGAAGTGACACGAGCATAACATCAGAATCTGCTGGGACATGATGATGATCTTTGTTATCTTCTGCAAACACCGGGGACGTTTTTATTTCCGGCATAAAAAGGCAAAATGCGGCACACTGACCCTCGGACCAAAGGTTTGAGTGTGTGCAGGTCAGGGCTTACCGATACCGGGGAGGACGTGCAACAGGTCGTCCAGACTCTTGTCCACGGCGGTGGTGATGATTTTGACCTTCGGGAAGGCGTAGGCCACAGAGTGCACGCCGAGCTCCGCCATCAGCAGCGACACCAACACGATCTTCTCCTCCTGCACCTCGTGATCCTGTGACACACACACACACACACACACACACACACTTGTAATATAAACTTGTGTTGATGTGAGTCATGAAGTGGGGAAGCTTCATGCTGATATCTGTTAGTTACATGTATGACTCTGTTCACCTGTAGTGTGTACAACATGTATGACTCTGTTCACCTGTAGTGTGTACAACATGTATGACTCTGTTCACCTGTAGTGTGTACAACATGTATGACCCTGTTCACCTGTAGTGTGTACAACATGTATGACTCTGTTCACCTGTAGTGTGTACAACATGTATGACCCTGTTCACCTGTAGTGTGTACAACATGTATGACCCTGTTCACCTGTAGTGTGTACAACATGTATGACTCTGTTCACCTGTAGTGTGTACAACATGTATGACCCTGTTCACCTGTAGTGTGTACAACATGTATGACCCTGTTCACCTGTAGTGTGTACAACATGTATGACCCTGTTCACCTGTAGTGTGTACAACATGTATGACCCTGTTCACCTGTAGTGTGTACAACATGTATGACTCTGTTCACCTGTAGTGTGTACAACATGTATGACTCTGTTCACCTGTAGTGTGTACAACATGTATGACCCTGTTCACCTGTAGTGTGTACAACATGTATGACTCTGTTCACCTGTAGTGTGTACAACATGTATGACCCTGTTCACCTGTAGTGTGTACAACATGTATGACCCTGTTCACCTGTAGTGTTGTACAACATGTATGACCCTGTTCACCTGTAGTGTGTACAACATGTATGACTCTGTTCACCTGTAGTGTGTACAACATGTATGACCCTGTTCACCTGTAGTGTGTACAACATGTATGACCCTGTTCACCTGTAGTGTGTACAACATGTATGACCCTGTTCACCTGTAGTGTGTACAACATGTATGACCCTGTTCACCTGTAGTGTGTACAACATGTATGACCCTGTTCACCTGTAGTGTGTACAACATGTATGACCCTGTTCACCTGTAGTGTGTACAACATGTATGACCCTGTTCACCTGTAGTGTGTACAACATGTACCTGTTCCCTGTAGTTGTACAACAGTACCTGTTCACCTGTAGTGTGTACAACATGTATGACTCTGTTCACCTGTAGTGTGTACAACATGTATGACCCTGTTCACCTGTAGTGTGTACAACATGTATGACTCTGTTCACCTGTAGTGTGTACAACATGTATGACCCTGTTCACCTGTAGTGTGTACAAACATGTATGACCCTCTGTTCACCTGTAGTGGTGTACAACATGTATGACCCCTGTTCAACCTGTGTGGTACAACATGTACTGAATGTTACAATACATATCTTTAAAGGAGCTTTTTCTCACACTCTTCAGCAGAAGTCTCCACTTCAGCAGCACTTACATACACCAAACTTTCCACTTTCATTCCTCTCTATATTCTGAAGCTTTGTGCAGAGGGCTTTGTTCACATGTCACTCACAGCTCATGTATACACGCTACACTCACTACATGCAGCACATTTTAAAACACCTTCTTAAACTTCAAACTCAAGGACTCTTCAAGGACTTTCCAGGCCCAACAGGGCACAGTTTGAGACTCGGATGAAGTTAATTACTAACACTAACACCTTTATAATGAGAACTAGCAGACGTTACAAACATCAATTAAAGCTCACGATTCTTTTACGCCTTGATTTCTTCCCCTTAAACTCACAACCTAAGGACGCATTTCTTTGAGTTGTTCTATTAACAGGACACATCTGACATTCCTCTTCACAGAAATAACGCTATATGTCCTCACGGGGACAAACATAAAGTCCGACCTCAAAGCACACGGGTGAGAAATAAAACACGGGACTGATCCACCCACCAGCAGCACGCGCACGGCCATCATGGCGGCAGCGCCGGTGGAGACGGTGCTGTCCATGAGGATGACGTGATCCTCGCTGATGTCTTTGGGCAGACGCAGGTAATGCAGCTGGTCGAGGCCGGAGAGCAGGAGGGGTGACGGTTACCATGGTTACCAAAGCAGGAAGAGACACATGATGTGAAGAAAGAAAACAATTTTAAAACTGTTGATTTCATAGAGAAGTCTCACGAATGCTGTAAAGTGTGTTTCTGCACCTCTGGTTCTCCTGAGTCCAGGTTGGTCTGGATGAGGATCTTGCCGATGCGGACGTCCTTGCACACGGCCTTCAGGGCGGGGCTCCATGGTCTCCCCGGCCCGCAGCACCGACACCCCGGTGATCTGCAGGGGACGAGGCAGCGGAGGTGAGACGACAGACGCGCTCGACCGGAGCTTAACAAAGACCTTGGAAAAGCAGCGACGGCGTCACTCACCCCTTCCCGTTGAAACTGCGACCCTCGTACTCCTCGCCCTGCGGAGTCTGGACTACGCACGCCTGTGAGGAGACACACGGGATATACTTTTAGTAGAATTAGATTCCAGTGGTGCTGCGCAGGATCGCTTCAGACTCGGGTGACAAACATTCCAAAAACTAGAGAGCGAATAAAGAATTCACATCTTTTTATGTCACGAAATATTCTGCTTTAATCCAAAACAACATTTTCACTGCGCTCATGCAGCGGTAAGTTAAATATATATATATATATATATACATATATACGTATATATAAAAAGTACGGCCGGCTGTAACACCAAAACAATGAGCTAAAAGACGTCAAATATACATAAAACTACGAGCACCTTCACACACAAGTACATGCGATCCATCGTTAATATGAAAACATTAATTATAGACACTTTAGTGTCTAAAACTGTGAAGTTCTTGGTGTCATGAATTCATTTGCTTTCTCTTAACGTTTACTTTACACATTTCTTTTATTTGCCTTTAACCTTAGACTGTAGAACTCGTTTGTTCTCATGTTATGTTTCCTTGCCGGATAATAACCTCCCACCTGAGACGGTAGGAACGTGAGCGCATGCTCGATGAGCAGCCGCATTAATCTCTTGGAGTAGAAGATGAACTCATCTCGACTGGTTTCTTTGTTCCTGCGTCAGAGAAAGAACAGCTTTTAAAAGTGTTGTGGTGTGAGCGGGTCGGCGGCGCAGACGGAGCGCGGGCGCTACCTGATGATGGTGTGCAGACCTTTGACCTGCGGCGTGCTCTCCAACACGCTGAGCGTCTGCGGCAGCGGCTGAGTCTGCTGAGCGGAGGCCAGCAGCGCCCTGCGAGCGAGGAGAGGATCAGATCAAAAAGGTTTTCAGCGTCAGAGAATAACGTCTGTACGACACGACTTCTACAATAACAAGAAGCCACACGAGGGGAATTAGAAAGACGTATCAGCATACCTGACGCTGAGCTCTCGCTGCACAGAGAGGATCAGAGAATGAAAGGTGGTCAAACAATCCTCACCACTGCTGCAGATGTAAATTATTAAATATATAGTTTTAAATATTCAGCCGCATTTTAGCTTCTCACAAACATGAACAAGTTATTCTGTCGGGGAATATTTTCTGCAGCACGACTCAAAATACACTTCAGTATTTATTAATAATATATGAAGACGTCTCCGCCAGGAAAACTATTCAATACAATTAGAGAAATAATCTGGTTTCTGTTTGATGTGTTGACAATAAGCAGAATATAAAACACCAAACTGTTCAAGAGAATAAAAGTTCTGCTTTCATTTGATCTATAAACTGTGTGCACTGCATTATACTTTACAACGTTATTATCATAATGTGCACATCTGGTTTCTGCACTTACGTATTAAACTGTGTATCTAAGGCTCTCCTCGACAGAGCTGTAAAACTGAGTTCCTCCACAAAGAATCCTGTAAAGTCACTTTAAATCTTGTGTTTCTTGTAAATAAATCATTCAGCATGAAAAAAGAATAAAACCGACTAAAGAAATCTTCCATTAAACGACCAGTGTCACAGGAAGCGCTGCAAACACTCGCTAAGGACGGAAGAACTAATACTATCACTACCTGAACCGCATCTTTACTTATTGTTCCTACATTGTGCTCCTGTACGACGTGCCTCTGCATGTGGGATGTTGTTTGCAGATCGGGAGCAGCTACATCAGTCTGTTGATGCTGTTAAGAGGCAACATAAGACTTTTATTCTCTGGCTTTTAATTGCATTTAAGCTTATTTCTAATTGAACGTATTTGTATTTCCACATGTGTGTCTATGTCTGTCTTTGTGAAGCACTTCTAAATGAAATAAACTTCTCTTTGTGTGTGTACGTTACAGCGTTCGGACACATGGTGGCGCCCCTCCCCTCAGTACAATCAGCTGCTCACCTCCTCCAGCTGGCTGTGAACATGCTGGACGATCAGATCGATGGCCACCATGTTCCCCCCACCTTACAGGACAAACAAGATGTTGTCGGTTCTCTGTCGCCAACAATATCTAAAGGTTGTCTCTAGTCGGGCATCTTTATTTAAAGAGCTCATTATAAAGAAGCTCAATGTGCTTTACACTTCAAATAAGCAGACATAATACACAAGCAGGTAGTGAAGCGTCACCTCTCGGCACCACGATGTCCGCCAGCCTCATGGTGGGCTCGATTGTACTGCTCGAAGGCCGGCTTCACGAACTTGTTGTATTGCTTGATGACGCCTTCGATGTCCCGACCGCGCTCTGTGATGTCCCTGCGCAGCCGGCGGACCAGCCGAATGTCAGAGTCTGTGTCCACAAAGATTTTCATATCCAGGAGCTGCAGGTGGGACAAAGCAAAGACGCGTCAATAAGAACAACCAAACCGGCTGATGCTTCACTTCACTGAAGAATTCTTCAGAGAGACACAAAAGAAAAACGTTTTCTCACCTGGAGAAGCTCTTTGTCCGCAAAAGACATAATTCCTTCAAATATGATTACACTGGCTCCGTACACATTTTTCTGCACAAAGAGGAGTAAAAACCAACAAAGCTTTAAAACTGCTTCAAGCTTTTTTTAAGATTAAAGCTGCAGGATGTGAATGTTTGAGTTTATAACTTGTTTTCAGCTCTAAAAGATTTACTTTCTAAAATCACAGGATTTAATCTGTAAACAGTTAAACGTATAATATGTAACATTTCACCACTAGACCTGTGTTGTATATGTAGTGAGACAGAGACATGTGTAATGTTCCTGAAGGTAACGTTTCCTCTCTCTCCTGTCATGGTGTCATCAGTCCTGTGTTGTATATGTAGCGAGACAGAGACATGTGTAATGTTCCTGAAGGTAACGTTTCCTCTCTCTCCTGTCATGGTGTCATCAGTCCTGTGTTGTATATGTAGTGAGACAGAGACATGTGTAATGTCCCTGAAGGTAACGTTTCCTCTCTCTCCTGTCATGGTGTCATCAGTCCTGTGTTGTATATGTAGTGAGACAGAGACATGTGTAATGTTCCTGAAGGTAACGTTTCCTCTCTCTCCTGTCATGGTGTCATCAGTCCTGTGTTGTATATGTAGTGAGACAGAGACATGTGTAATGTTCCTGAAGGTAACGTTTCCTCTCTCTCCTGTCATGGTGTCATCAGTCCTGTGTTGTATATGTAGCGAGACAGAGACATGTGTAATGTTCCTGAAGGTAACGTTTCCTCTCTCTCCTGTCATGGTGTCATCAGTCCTGTGTTGTATATGTAGTGAGACAGAGACATGTGTAATGTCCCTGAAGGTAATGTTTCCACTGTCCTGTCATGGTGTCATCAGTCCTGTGTTGTATATGTAGTGAGACAGAGACATGTGTAATGTTCCTGAAGGTAACGTTTCCTCTCTCTCCTGTCATGGTGTCATCAGTCCTGTGTTGTATATGTAGTGAGACAGAGAAATGTGTAATGTCCCTGAAGGTAACGTTTCCTCTCTCTCCTGTCATGGTGTCATCAGTCCTGTGTTGTATATGTAGTGAGACAGAGACATGTGTAATGTTCCTGAAGGTAACGTTTCCTCTCTCCTGTCATGGTGTCATCAGTCCTGTGTTGTATATGTAGTGAGACAGAGACATATGTAATGTCCCTGAAGGTAACGTTTCCTCTCTCCTGTCATGGTGTCATCAGTCCTGTGTTGTATATGTAGTGAGACAGAGAAATGTGTAATGTTCCTGAAGGTAACGTTTCCTCTCTCTCCTGTCATGGTGTCATCAGTCCTGTGTTGTATATGTAGTGAGACAGAGAAATGTGTAATGTTCCTGAAGGTAACGTTTCCTCTCTCTCCTGTCATGGTGTCATCAGTCCTGTGTTGTATATGTAGTGAGACAGAGAAATGTGTAATGTTCCTGAAGGTAACGTTTCCTCTCTCTCCTGTCATGGTGTCATCAGTCCTGTGTTGTATATGTAGTGAGACAGAGAAATGTGTAATGTTCCTGAAGGTAACGTTTCCTCTCTCTCCTGTCATGGTGTCATCAGTCCTGTGTTGTATATGTAGTGAGACAGAGACATGTGTAATGTTCCTGAAGGTAACGTTTCCTCTCTCTCCTGTCATGGTGTCATCAGTCCTGTGTTGTATATGTAGTGAGACAGAGACATGTGTAATGTTCCTGAAGGTAACGTTTCCTCTCTCTCCTGTCATGGTGTCATCAGTCCTGTGTTGTATATGTAGTGAGACAGAGACATGTGTAATGTTCCTGAAGGTAACGTTTCCTCTCACCTGTCATGGTGTCATCAGTCCTGTGTTGTATATGTAGTGAGACAGAGACATGTGTAATGTTCCTGAAGGTAACGTTTCCTCTCTCTCCTGTCATGGTGTCATCAGTCCTGTGTTGTATATGTAGTGAGACAGAGACATGTGTAATGTCCCTGAAGGTAACGTTTCCTCTCTCACCTGTCATGGTGTCATCAGTCCTGTGTTGTATATGTAGTGAGACAGAGAGATGTGTAATGTCCCTGAAGGTAACGTTTCCTCTCACCTGTCATGGTGTCATCAGTCCTGTGTTGTATATGTAGTGAGACAGAGACATGTGTAATGTTCCTGAAGGTAACGTTTCCTCTCTCACCTGTCATGGTGTCATCAGTCCTGTGTTGTATATGTAGTGAGACAGAGACATGTGTAATGTTCCTGAAGGTAACGTTTCCTCTCTCTCCTGTCATGGTGTCATCAGTCCTGTGTTGTATATGTAGTGAGACAGAGACATGTGTAATGTTCCTGAAGGTAACGTTTCCTCTCACCTGTCATGGTGTCATCAGTCCTGTGTTGTATATGTAGTGAGACAGAGACATGTGTAATGTTCCTGAAGGTAACGTTTCCTCTCTCTCCTGTCATGGTGTCATCAGTCCTGTGTTGTATATGTAGTGAGACAGAGACATGTGTAATGTTCCTGAAGGTAACGTTTCCACTGTCCTGTCATGGTGTCATCAGTCCTGTGTTGTATATGTAGTGAGACAGAGACATGTGTAATGTTCCTGAAGGTAACGTTTCCTCTCACCTGTCATGGTGTCATCAGTCCTGTGTTGTATATGTAGTGAGACAGAGACATGTGTAATGTTCCTGAAGGTAACGTTTCCTCTCTCTCCTGTCATGGTGTCGTCTCCCCTCTGAGCAGTGTCAGCGTTGTGTTTGTCTGCAGAAGCTTCATAAACTGACTGTTTATCCAGTTTTAAGACACTTTCTACATCCTGGTGTTTTTAACTCTATATTTGAAGGATGAAGGATTTTAGTCCTCGGAAGTTTGGATCTTAAGTTCTCAGAGAAACAAGCTGACAAACGTTAGCGGCAGCCGAACAGCGTGCAGGAGAAACTCTGATGTTTAACCTTTGAATCAGAGGAGAGGAGAACTTCCATGATGCACCGCTGCTGCACCACCACACTAAACTCTGTCTTTTCTTAGTGTTTCGATTGAGAGACTGAGCGGCAGAAAGTTACATATTATGTGTTTAACAGGAGTTTTCTGTGATGAACTCACCCAGTCTTTCTGTCTCCCGTGTGTGGTGAAATCATACACTGGGATCTTCACACTCTTGCCCAGCTTCAGCTTCCTCAGGGTGGCGACCAGCAGCTCGAAGTCGAACGCCCCCGGATGATCGAAGTTGTAGTCATTACTTGCTGCCAAAGTCTGCTCCTCTGAGGATAAAACCTGGAAGACAAACACACATATTAAAGGAATAGTTCAACGTGTTTATTCAATGTGTTGCAGTTAGATCCTCAAGTCTTTTAGCTAAATATGAAGCTAAAGTTTAGCTAAACTTAGCATAACGACTGGAAACAGCTAACCTGACTCAGGTAAATTAACTAGAGCTGCAATGATTAGTAACTTCTTTGATAATAGTTAAAGTAATTTAAAGTAAAGTAATAAAAGTCTTTAAATGCTGTGTTCAGCCTCTCAAATATGTGAATATCTTTGAGTTTGGACACAAGACATTTAAAGACACCATTTGAACTCTTCACTATTTTCTCACATTTTATAGACCAAACGATTAATCCAGAAATCAGATGTTTATTGCAGATATCTGCTGTTAGCCTTTATTATTATTATTATTATTATTATTATTATTATTATAACATCTGAATCAGGTCATCACAATCTTAAAATAAGCCAAAAGAACACATTTTGTCATTTTCTAGCACCAATGAGCTGACGTCCATAACTCTTCAAACAACGAGTGCTGTGTGTCCCAGCCGCGTGCATCACTCTTTAGTGTCCCCTGGAAACACGTTCTGCTTCCTGCAGCACTTTTAATGAACGTCTTGATGAAGATGTTTTTTCATTTGCATTTGTTTTCTTGATTTGCAAATGTCTCAGGACTTCTGATCGTCTCCTTATCGACAGTTATTGTGAAAGGACGTTAGAAGAGCTTCGTGTCATTTATGCGTAGTAAGCTTTTCATGTGTACGCTTTATGTGCACAACAAAAGGTTATTAAACCAAAAGCTGCGACGGCAGAATAATGATGTCTTTTGAATCATATAAAATAACAAAACGGTTCCTTCCTTCCTACAATGAGGCCGCAGATTAGACACAAAAGGAGTGACATGCACGAGCCTCTCACCTTGTAGAAAGAGTCCATCGACAGCAGCACAACCCACGGCACATCCAGAGCCTCGATGATCTTATTGGCCACGGTGGTCTTCCCTGAGGAGCTGCCCCCACACAGCCCTGCAGATCCACACAGCATTTCAATGGCCCATTATGTGTGCAGAGTGTGTCTAATGTTGTCTGCGTGTGTGATGGCAGTCGTGTTTATAAGGAGACAGAAAAGACAGACAGGTTCTGCAGCTCAAAACCACAATCTGGAGGAAGGTGGCGAGCGCCGTACCGATGACAAAGGCCTCCTTTGACTGCGCTCCGTGCTCGTCGTACCAGGGAGGTCGTCCGGCGGTGTAGATGGTGCGCGTGCCCGTGCGGAGCAGAGGAGGCTCCGTCGTGCTCAGTGAGGTAGTGCTCTTCCTGCGAGGGGCCCCCCCGGCGGGGGGCAGGAGCCGGTCCAGCGAGTCCTCCCCGCTCCCACTGCAACACAGCAAACACACAGCGGGGCAGGTTACAGCCTGAACACACACGCAGGTGCACGGCTTCTCACAGCGGCCTCACTTCACCTGTAGCAACACGGTGTTGTGAGAATCATCGTATCGTCCTTGCTGAGACACAGACTGACACATGTTGTACATCAAGTACGAAACATTTAGTATGTTGAGCGTGGAAAGAGTTTAAATACTTTCTGGTGTGAGACAGAATTAGAGACCGTTTGTTCTGCGTTGAACATCCACATATATGAGAAGAGACATGTGAAGCTGCAAGAAGAGCAAATACAAAGACATAACTGAGGCCAGACTGACGATGCATCTGTGAAGGACTGGTGTGAACTGGTCACCTTCTCACCTTCTCACCTTCTCCATCAGGTTTCAGGTTCTCAAATGACAAACTCCCCATGTTCTATGTTCGTGTTCTAAAATTACATCGTAAACATCTGAAATAAATGTATAATTGTGTAAAAGAACAACAAAAGGTGACTGTAATTTGAGTCCAAAACCAGGATTTTCTTTTTGAGAACGACTACACTGAGAAAATCCACTGATGAAGGCCATGAGATGTGGTCAAAAGCTCCAGAAAAAGCTATGAAGTGCACCTTGATTCAAGGATATTTTGTAAAATGATTTATTTTCTCCAAACTTTATTGAAATGACACGTTGATTTTGGAGCTTCAACTCAGATTAAAAACACATAACAGAACAAATAAATGTAGTAAAGTACAAAATAGAGCTGAAACAAATAGTTGATTCATCAGAAAAACTTATTTATTTATTACTTAAAACTTATATTTTATATAAGTGTAAAGAGAAATCAAAATAAATCAAATGGCCGGAGGTTGCAAGATTTGCAAAAGGCAAAATATGTGAAAAAATACCATTTACAATGAATTTAAATCATTACACTAATATAATTTAAATATGGTTTTCAATGAAAATGAGAATAATTCCATAATTCCCTCTAATATTCCAAATCAAAACAAAATCATTAAAATAAATAAATGCAACTTATTTCTGCCTCGCTGCAGCTGAAACATGAAACACGTTGTTGTGTAAGACTTTGAGCAGCGCTGCAGTCCAGCTGCTGCACACGTCTGCACACGTCTGCACAGACTGGAGGTCTTTTTAGAACATTTTATGTTTCCACTCCACTACATCTCAGAGGGAAATATTTTACGACACTTTGTTTATCTGACATATTTTTTTTTTATTATATATATATATATATATATATATATATATATATATATATATATATATATATATATATTATGTATATTATATATTTATTTATTATGTATATTATATATTTATTTATTATATATATATATATATATATATATATATATATATATATATATATATATATATATATATATATATATATATTTGTCACTGTTATGTTACGTTTCACAACCCAAACAATAAATGGATTCATTAAGAAAATAACCAGAAGATAAATCCATAGTGAAAATAATCAGGAGTTTTAGTATAAGTGAGCCTGATGAACATTAATGCATATGATATTATATTATTATATCTCTGTTGGGCTCCATTAATCTGCAGATTATTTTCTACATTGATTCATTCTTTGGTCTAAAGTGATGTTTTTAAAAGTATGTTTGTGTCCAGAACCCAAAGATTTCACTTTAATGATATAAATCTCCACGTTTGAGGCTGGAAACAGACTTTAAAGACATTTCTGCAGGAAAAAAAGAACGATTCATTATTTATCAAAATAGTTGTCCATCTATTTATTTGACTTTTAATACTGTAAGTAAATGATGTAATGATGTAGGTATGAATGTACTGTGTATTCATACATACTACACTTGTTATATAACCTGTAGTTCACTTGGCATTATGACTTACTGAACATTCACAGCAGTATTATAGTCTTCAGCATTAATATTATTATTATACTTTTATAATGTACATATTTTCACACATTCATTGTTGTTATACAACGTGCACCATTTTACTTCTATATATTTGATTTTATTCTGAAGAGGAGCAACTGTCAAAGTATTTGTCCTGATACTTTACATCTTCCTGCAGAACCTGTAGTTTTAGTACTTTTACTAAAGTAAAGGTTGTGATTTCTTCGTGCAGCTGCCGAGTTAAAGCTCCTGATACTCCAACTGATAAATCACATGTTAAATAACTAATTAAGATTAGTCTCTCATTAACAGTTCAAAGTCAGCTGTTGCGTCACAACCTGATGGTTACTCGTGCATTCCCACATTATTAAGTGAAGAGTGAAGAGACACTAACCTCCATCCTGCACTCCCTCCGACCGCTCCTCTTTAGAGACTATATTTATAGCTCGCCGTGTTTGAGAGCTTTCTGAGCGGGAAACTATCAAAACAACGACACAAAGCGTCAGATCTCACCTGCAGTCGGCCCTCAGGGACCAGCAGCCAGAGATTCTGGCTCCTGCGCCGTCCAGCAAAGTCATATCTGTGTGTACGTTTGTTTCTGCTTCTACTGCGTCCAGTCACACATATCTGTGTCTGTGCAGCCTCAACCATAATCCGAAAAGTCTCTGTGCCGCCGCCCATGTGTCCTCCTTTCTGTGTGTGACACTAAGAGGATCACTGGCAGCAAAGTGCTGCTTGGATGGTATTAATAGAGGCACCGGTGAGCAAAAAGCAGGAGGGGACGGAGGTCTTTAGCTGATCCTTCCTCTTAGTTCACTCATCGGAGCCACAGAGACACTGACCTGCAGAAAGGTCCATGTTCGGTCCAGTAGCACCAAGCATGGAGCGTGCACTGGTACTTCAACACGTCCATGTGTCATACACTTTGAACTTTTGTTTCAGACGGAGAAAAAGTAATTAACATGCAGAAGAAGACTGAGGCAGAGCAGCGGAGGGGGGGGGCCCTGCTCCAGGACAGACGTGGCTCACATACCTCGTTATAAAAGGACCTCAAAATTATACTCACTTGAGTATCCCCTTTTTACACTTTGTTATACTTGTACTCCACTACAAGAGGAAACTATTTTACTTCTTCCTTCACTACCTGACAGCTGATTAGTGTTTACATATTATATGCTGCATTATTTATTTGACCTAGCAAACAGTATTTAAATGATTTAAAACCATTAATCTTGAAGTGTCTGACACTTAATATTAATGTAGTAGTGTAATGTGTAATGTGAAGGCAGTAATGTATGTTTATGGTGTAGAGTTGCTACTTTTACTTCCAGTCAACGATCTAAATACTTCTTCACCACTTCCTTTTTGCAGCTACATAAAGACGGAGAAATATTATGTTTGACAGAAGGATTAAAAGCATGAAAAATGTAATTGTTTTTTTAAGGGAATAATATATTTTTAAGGTTAATTTATATTAAAGAACTATCGAAAGACTAAAATATTTACAGGTTTATTTAAAACTATATTTAAGTGGTGAAAATCCAATTATTCATTAAAAAAGAATATATATATAATATATAGCTATATTTATATATATATAAATAAATATATATAAATAAGGATATATATATATATATATATATATATATATATATATATATATATATATATAAACTCTATCTATTTAAAGACTAAATATACTCAAAGGTTATTTTAAAAAAAGTATATTTTAGTGGTTAAAAGTCCAATTGTTGTATTGTTTTCTTCAGCATTATTTTAAACAGAATAAAGTATATTTATTAAGGTTACTAAGAACTAAAACAACAGAATAATAAGTTGTTCCATCTATAGTGTAAATCTACTTTATTTGGACTTAAGTATAATTCAGTGTTTCATCAGTGACCAGTGACGCACGACTGTAAACATGCAGCTCACCTGCAGCTCACCTGCTCCTGAGCAGCTTCATGTGTCCAACACCCACACCACCAACATGTCGTGCACAGCAGCAGAGGGGGGGCTTAATGCAGCGTTACTGATATTACAGACGATACACGTCCGATGTGCTGGCAGAGGACTGAGAGGGGGAGTCAGTGTGGTTACATGGCCGGCTACATGGCGCTGCTGCAGCCGAACACAGAGGCATCATTTCGGCACAGAGTTCAAACACAGGCGGAAAACACGGAGCATGGTGTACCTGTCCGAGCGGGACGACGTGACCCCCCCCGCTCTCCGTCTCCATGGGGATCCCGCGACCTCGGAGCCGGCATCGGCCGCTTGCAGCCATGGATGGAGTCCTTCTTAAGCGCGCTGGGGGATTCTGGGTAATGTAGTTCAGCATCACGTGCTTCCTCACAGCTGCTCTCTCAAGGGTAATGCACACAATCCTGACCTTAAAGTTAAAGCAGGCATTTGCACCAACAATAACAAAAAGCACAAATATTGTGATGTTTTTATTTATTCGTTTTGCCTTCTGACATTAAAAAAAGGTTGTAGAGACAGTAAGAGAGAGAGAACGCAGATTGTCTCGGTGCTTTGTCATCACAGTTCATAGTCGGTCCGTCTGCAGAGACTTCCACTCAACATAACTCACTGCTCGCTGGACAGATTTCTGATTCACATTCGAGTTTATTCGGGTAAATAATATCCCATAATTCCACGTTCGTCCACTTCTTCCAGATATCTGGCTACGATATCTTTGCAAAGGATCCTGTGAAAGACAAGGAAAGTTTATAGATGCAGCACATTTCAACAACAAGACAATCAACAAAGTGCTTTACAAAACACATTACAAGCATCAAGACAAAGTGCAGATGAAACACATTATAAAATGACATTTAAATACAATTAGAATCTGACATTAAAGAGAAAAGAGAAAAGCAAAAGTTGAACATTTTGGGAAACATAGAGAAGATTGATTCTCTTACACAGACACTTAATATGAAGATACAACCGGTTAGCTTAGCTTAGCACAAAGACTGGAAATGAATGGAAACAGCTAGCCTGGCTCTGTTCAAAGACAAAAAGCTGAAAAACATAAATGTCCCCGTTTTATCAGATCATCTTTGGACAGGCAACAAGTGGAGACTCCAGAAAGTGACTTGTTTCGCACACAACCCTCCAAAAAACTGGGTTTTTCCCTACAAATTATGCAAAGGCCCGTTTATTTACATATATTACATTACAGTTCATTTAGCTGACGCTTTTGTCCAAAGCGACACAATAAGTGCAAACAATCGTGAGGATACAACAGAATCCTGCAGGTACATCATCTTCATCATCATCTTCAAACAGGTGAAACAATCGCTTCTAATAAGACAAACAGAAGTGCTTTACACAAAACATCAGAGCGTTGAGACAAAGTGCAAAAGAAACATTTTGTAAAAGGACATTTTAATACAATTAAAAACACTCATTAAAGAGCCAGGAGAATAGAAAATAAAAAAGACAAGAATAAAAGTCACAGTGTGAGAA